>NC_081409.1:29635405-29937905 GCF_030272615.1 Cryptomeria japonica | reverse complement strand
TCATTGACTTTGTGAATGTTGAATGTCTTCAATTCTATTCTATTTGAAACTGTAATTAATTGAAATACATTTGATATGTAAGATCTCATGACAATATCATTTTTAACCTCACATAGCCTTGCCCCTCCCCACCTTTTTATGCTGAAGGTGTTTCATTATATGAAATGCATTGGCTGACGTAAAACATCGATGATCCATAACGTTTCTTATGAGATGCAAGATGATTGAAAATCTCACGACTGTCAAATTTTCCTTCATTATCATTCGTTAGATTTCACAATTAAAAATTTATGTTGTACTCACTTTTCCCTATCGTCAAACGCTGCAAGACTTTTAATTCACAAGCATAAAAAGTAGTTTGAATTCAATGATTAAAAAAGCAGTTTAAATTCCTAGGTGATTGCAACTATAGTAAATTCTTGATTAAACCAAAACATATAAAACTATAGTAATTTCTTGATTAAACCAAAACATATAAAATTGTAAAACATATTGAAATTTAACTCTCATTTAACATTTTACCATTTTATTGAAACATGGCAAGTGAGTACCAATTTACTAAGAAAAAATTTAATCTCTTCAATACGTTGCTATCATGTAATATTGATTTAATGCTTTTAAAATTATAAGAAGACTTAAAATGTTGTAAACCTCTTACATGAAAAAGTGAAATTTTTAATCTAGTTATTATATTTTATTTATTTTAAATTACTAAAAACAAAGTGAAATTATAAATTATAATATAGTTATTATATATTTTAATGTATTAAAAAATAATTTACAATTTTTAATTGAAATCATATATAATAGTTTATATTAAATTTATATTATAATTATTGTTTATGGTGAAAGTGGATAACAACAATGTTGAAAGACTAAATGAATTCAACCACAAAACCCTAGCCTAACAACAACAAAGATCCACCATAACATATGAAGATTACCTAAGACAATGCAAATCAAATGAAATCACAAAGATTATACCATCACATGCCCAATAGGGTTTGGATCTCCATTCTTCTTATCTCCATTGAACTTGTTTGATATATTTGCTCTCAAATTTTATGTGCACAAGAGCTCAACAAAGAACGGAAGTGTGGTTGTAAGTAGGCTTGATTGCATATGCAAATTCAAAAGAGTAGTCAGGGGTTTGATAATGAAGGAAGCATCTCCTTATATAGAAGACACCATAAGAAATGGAGGGATAAGATTGAGAGGTGTAAAAGATAAATGGTCGGCTATGATTAAAGGGTAGGTACAAGAAATAATAAAATAATGAGAGGGTAGGTAGTGTAGGAATTAAGAGATGAATGACATGTGTCATAAGTAGAAAAGGTTAATGAATTAATTAAATAAATAAAGATTTATTTAATTAATAGAAGAAGTGGGATCAATTAAATAAATAAAAGTATTTATTTAATTTAGGAAAAGGATAATTTAAATAAATAAAGTATTTATTTAAATGAGAATTAAGGCTAGAAGAGGATAAATGAATTAATTAAATAAATAAAGATTTATTCAATTAATAGAAGAATTAGGCTCAAAGTAATTAAATAAATAAAGATATTTATTTAATTAAACATTGCAATTTTAGGTGTCTACATTTTGCCCCTCTTTGAGACAATCTAGCTTGTCACGTTGTTTCAAAGAAGATAATATGAACTGATACAAAGTTGCCCCAAGATGGGAATGATATGCCCCCTCGAGAGATTGGATGAAAATATCTGGAAAAGTCGCAAACAATCTCTCGATAAGAAAGAAAGGCTAGAATGGACTGATTGAATAGGATAGAGTGACAGAGTCATGGGATAAAGAGGACTAACTCAGGAGACGAGGGCTAGGGCTAGGGCCAAGGCCAGGGCAGTCTATAAAATAGACCACGAGGGGAATACATCCTCATTGTCATCCACACATCCAAGAGATCAGAGTGCAGAGCGAGAATAGAGTAGCAATAGTCAGCAGCGATGACATTGGTGCATAGATTCAATCGCATTCCCCGATTTCAGAGGTCAGCCGATGCAAGAGAGCCGATAAGTACCACAAACCTCTTTGTACTTTGTTGTAATAAATGTTGTCATTAATGCATCTCAGGTAGTGCAATAAATGTGCTTTTAGGTAATGTCAAAAAATGTCAAAAAACATCGAGGCGTGTCTGCGTTGGTGCCAAGCGCGTCTAGGTTGGCTAGGCGCGTCTGTCTTTGTGTCAGTGCGTCTGTGCCAAAAAAAGCATCTGTGTCAAATGCAAACGTGTCTCCATTGTGTAGGCGCATTTGTGTCAAAAATGTGTATTTATGTCTTCTAGGGCAAATCAATAGTTCTGTGATGAACATACGTTGTCGATTGGATAAGTTGTTGAGAGGATACACTCAAGCAGGTCCTCTAGGGAAGACTAGGATAGATCAAGGCACTTTATGATGAACAGTGAGTACCAAGACATAGTACTTTGTGATAAACAAGGAGTACTAATATATGAGTAGCACTTTGTGATGAACAGGTAGTGCAAATATGAGCAGCACTTTGTGATAAACAGGGAGTGTAAAACATGTAGTACTTTGTGATGAACAGGGAGTACCACTAGGATAGAAGCAACACTTTGTGATGAACAGTGAGTGTCACTAGGATAGAAGCAACACTTTGTGATGAACAGTGAGTGTCACTAGGATAGAAGCAACACTTTGTGATGAATAGTGAGTGTCACTAGGATATAGTATCATAAGCATGTAAGATAAAAAGAAGCATTTTGTGATGAACAGGGAATGCCACTTTGACTGACATAGTTGATTTGCTTGACTGCAAGAGTACCTACCTATGCTGGAGTCACGGGAGAGATTCCCATTGACTCAGAAGTTATGACCAGAGCTGACATTTGAGGACCGAGCTGCGATTGAGGTTATGGGTTTGAGATTTATTTTGTATGTGCTTGAGTTTTGCGCGAACATGGGTTTGCTGACTGCACTTGTTGAGATGTGGCACTCTAAGAAATTCACATTCCATTTGCTGATGGGTGAGATGACAGTCACCTTAGAGGATGTGTACAGGATTCTGAGGATATCGATCGATGGGGAGTTGATTCCCTATGATCGAGATGGAGATAGGGAGGCATTGAGATGAGTGTTCCAGGATTCGGGACTGGAGATGAGGGCAGGACATGTCGCCTGGGACACCATGACAACGACGGGACTGGCGCTACCAGTAGTGCTAGGAGGAGTGATCAGCAGGTTCCTATGTCTAGATAGGGCGACACGAGGGTTGGTTGTGGGTTGGGGGAGCAACTTGGAGACACTGGTGACACAGCATACCAGATATGCCTGGGGACCGTGCGTGCTGACACATTTATATTATGAGCTCCATCAGTTCGTCTACCATGGATCCGTTGGATTGGGCTGCAAAGTTACATTGCTACAGGTGTGGGCTTATGAGCATCTGTTGGTGACATGATCGATACATTTCAGAGGCAAGGGTCATGGACGCAACTTTGTGCACTTGTATGATATGATTACGTCACAGCCATGAATTGGTAGGTCGGAGTACTGGCGTCGAGTCCTTGATGAGATTGACACTGTGATATGGAGGTCGTACCGAGAGTGTGAGCAGTGGGAGGATGGCATAGTAGATCTACCATATACTTTTAGGAGCAGATATCTGATTGGGCGGATGCCCTATGTACTGGAGAGGCAGTTGGTAGATAGGGTATGCAGGCAGTTTGGCAGGATCCAGTGGATGCCCTGAGGTTCCGATATGTATGCACGGATAGTGCGACACCAGGCACACTTTGGACCACTGTTATCATATGATCAGGCCGTGATGCAGCTGGTAGAGATGGTGCTCATGCCATGGGATATGTGGCCTGAGATTGAGGATGCAGGGATGGATGCAAAGTATACTACATATTGGGCAGAGCATCCATTTCCACACCTGACAGATCCAGTGGAGTAGATGGCGGGGGGATGAGGATGATGATGGAGATGGTGGGGGTAGAGGCCAACAGAGGAGGCGAGGGATGATAGGAGAGAGGAGAGTGGCTCCGCAGAGAGAGTGTGGAGAGGAGAGACAGGCTCGGGTGGTGAGAGGTCGAGGTGGTTTACCATTACAGGTGCCAGCAACACAGCGTCCCAGACAGGTGCAGGGACAGGTACAGGGACAGGGAGAGGGGCAGGGACAGCCACATGAGTAGCCACAGGTATAGGCATAGGTACAGCCACCAGTACAAGGGTAAGGACAAGTAGAGCCACAGGTACAGGGGGCCGAGGAGGAGGAGGATGAGTTATTTGAGCTGAGGGAGATCTGCCAGGGACAGGCAAATGAGATCCAGGAGCTAGAGAGGGAGAGGGATCAACTCAGGAGACAGCTCGGGGACACTGAGCGGGAGCGAGATCAGGCTATCCACATTACACTAAGGCTGAGACAACACTAAGGGTTGGGAGGCAGGCAGCAGAGGACACAGGGGCTAGATACGCCTATGTTCTACGGGCAGGAGAGGAGATAGGTTATTGGCGAGACCTATACTACGGGGCAGTGCCACCAGAGCAGTGGGCGAGGAGCTTCCGCAGACCATCGTGGACAGCGACGACCACTGGAGAGAGCCATAGGAGACAGGCGTCTAGTGGTGGGGTCATGGGTCCTCTACCACCACCAGATAGAGGGGACATGAGAGATGATCCTGGGGCAGGTCCTTCCAACGCTCAGACTCCATCGAGGCTAGGCAGCTCTGAGGGAGGGAGTTCATCATAGCCTTAGAGGGCTCCCTATGTATCAGTTTTGTACCATTTTTGTATGATGATGTAGACACCTTCGGGTGATTGTAGCCATGTGATTTTGACATCATTGTATCATGACACTTATGATTATATATATATGAGATGATTCGTCTTTGCGGCAGCTATATGCATGTGTACCTATGTGATGCTTCTATATGTTTTATGTTGTATGTTTCTATGTGTTGATTATGATATGGATGCAAATATGTACATAATGAAATGCAATATTTTTGATTTTTTATGTTTTTAAATGTTATGCATGATGCAAATGTGAATGTATGAAATGCAGATGAATATGATAATGCAAATAACTATTTACATGATGAAAATGTAAAATGTACTAACATGTGTTGTGTGCAGGATGTAATGCAATTGTGATATCTATATGTATGTATGAAATGAGATATGTGGTAATGCAGGTGCAAACTACATGAAATGCAAATATTTTTGGTGTGTCATTATACTCAATCATGTGATAGCAGGCTACACGAACTCAAGAAGGACAATGGAGGTCAATCAAGAAAGAGGGATGGAAGATAGAAGATATGAAAGTGAAAGAGCTTCTTGTGTGTTATCATCATTGAGCTTTATTATGGCAAGTAGGTTATGACAATCGAGGCATATGTTTGACCCAGAAAGTCATTGTACCTATTTGCATGGAGATCAGATAGTCGCAAACAAGGAATGCCCCAGTTCACACTAGACTCTCAGTGTCCTCATATCCTTGGACAAGTCATAGCATTACTAAGAGACAATCCACAGACAACAAAGAAAAATAGGCGACGATACCCCATCCTCGCCTTTCTAGTCAAAGACATCTTGGAGATAGAATCTCTAGTCAAAGACATCCTGGAAAAGCTAAAAGACATGTCACCAAAAGATAAAATCAAAAGAAAACCAAGACTCGACACCAACATCCACTGTAGTCCTC
Organism: Cryptomeria japonica; assembly: GCF_030272615.1. Taxonomy (NCBI): domain Eukaryota; kingdom Viridiplantae; phylum Streptophyta; class Pinopsida; order Cupressales; family Cupressaceae; genus Cryptomeria; species Cryptomeria japonica. The sequence continues at coordinate 29,932,217 of NC_081409.1, read as the reverse complement.
AAGTTTAATGTCTCTTGTCACTTGTATAAGTCATATTTGATTGTGGTCACAATGTTTACTTTCACAAAAAGGATAGATAGCACTAAACCATATGTTGTCTGAGTCTGTTGAAAGATTTGATTTGTTGAAAGTCCATTGTTGCTGCTATGTCTCATCTGAAACTGACTGAATCCATGAAACTGATACTTTATTATGAAGAAGATGAAACTTTATTGCGGACTGGCGATGCAAGTGCTTCTTTATTGTGGATTGTGCGCGGATAGACGGAAGAAAAGTGGAAGAAACTGTACTCCTCACAACATGTGATGCTCTTAGTTCCACACCCATCACTAGACGTAGGATTTGCCTTAGCCACAGATAGGAGTTGATTTATTATGGATTGAAAGGGGTGAAAAGGGAGGTTTATTATGAATGGCTAACCAATCTTAGGTAGATCAATGACAAGCCATGATGGGAATGGGTAAGTTTATTATGGATGAATAGGTTGTGAGTGTGTGCAAAGTGAAAGGATGAGATGGAATCCTGAAGGAGGGAGGAGCAATGTCTCTGTACATGGCACTGGTGACCTAGTTTTCACCATGGTACTTGCCCAGGGCACCACCGAAGTGGTTTTCACCGTTGGACGAAATATTTTTCTGTTTTTCAAAAAAAATTATTTTTTATTTTTTGTGTCACAAGGTGCCTGTTTACTAGGTTTTCACCAAGTAACGATTTTTTATGTTTTATGATTTTTTTTGTATTTTTTATTTTTTTTTATTTTTTATTTTTTATATTTTTGAATTGGGATACTCTAAAGAGCTATGTGTAAAACCTGCGAAGGTGCATGCTATTGATAGGATCATCCAAAGGTTCACCCTCTGTGGTTGAGAGCTGATATGCACCAGATCCATATGCTACTGTGATGATGTAAGGACCAAGCCAGTTCGGTTTGAACTTGCCCTTCCTCTCTCTGTCTTGTTGATTTTTAGGATTTTCTTTGAGAACTAAGTCACCTACCTCAAATGTGTGAGGCTTGAATTTATGATTGTAGCTGCGACTCATTCATTGTTGATAAGCCTTGAGATGATTAAAAACAATTTGTCTTCGTTTATCCAATAGTTCAAGTTCTTGTAAGCGAGAGACCCTGTAGTCTTCGTCACTGATAATGTTTTGCAAAGAGACTCGTAAAGAGGGTAACTCAACCTCAATAAGCAAGATAGCTTCAGTGTCGTAGACAAGTGAATAGGGTGTAGCTCCTGTAGGTGTTAGGACGCTTGCGCAGTAGGCCCAAAGTGCGGGATTAAGTTGGATATGCCAATTACGGCTAGCATCATCGACTGTCTTTTTTAGGATTTTAAGGATTGTTTTATTAGACGCCTTAGCTTGACCATTACCTTGGGGGTAATAAGGTGTGGAGAAACGATGGGTAATATGGAAGCGGTCATAGAGTTCATGAACATCTTGATTTTTGAAGGGACGCCTGTTGTCGGTGATGATGGAAACAGGAATACCGTATTGACAAATGATATAGTTGAGAATGAATGTAGCAATTTGTTTTCTAGTGACTTGTGTAAGAGGCACTGCTTCAATCCATTTTGTGAAATACTTTGTGGCAGTGATGATGAACTTATGATCGTTGGAAGAAGGAGGGTGAATCTTGCCTATGAGATCGAGTCCCCACTGGCAAAAGGGCCAAGCAGTCGCAATTGGTTGAAGTTCCTGTGCTAGCGCATGAATGATGTCTCCATGAATTTGACACTGCTTACATTTCTTGACAAATTGATATGAGTCTTTTTCCATATTGGGCCAGTAATATCCAATCTTGATGAGTTTCTTGGCTAAGGTAGGACCACTAGAATGTGGACCACATATCCCTTCATGAACTTCACGTAATGCAATCTGAGCTTCATCTCTTTCTAAACATCTAAGAAGAGTGCCATCTAGACCTTGACGGTATAGGATATTGGCTAAAATGACGTATCAAGAAGATTGGCGAATGAAAGTGCGACGTTGGTTATTGGATAAGTCAAGAGGAAGGGTATTGTCACGAAGGTATGTGAAAAAGGTACCATATAACTGGGACTCAGAACCGACGACACATATCATCTCAGTAGGAGTGATCTCATATGAGGAAACCAAAAGGTTATCCACCAAGAACTCATAGCGGGTCTCATTCAGTGATAGATCAATTAGTGAAGCAATTGTAGCCATGGCATCCGCGGCTCGATTCTGCTCTCTTGGTATCTACTCAAAGTCTATCCTCATGAAATGTTGTTTCAAGTCATCCACCATTCTTTTATAGGGCATTAATTTCTCGTCCTTTGTTTGGTAGTCATTAGTTTCTTGACAAATTACAAGTTGAGAGTCCCCAAAAACACAAAGTTCATGGATCTTCCACTGAACTACAATCCGTAATCTAGTTGTTAATGCCTCATATTTCACTATGTTATTAGTGCAGGGAAATGATAATCGATATGATTTTAGTACAGAATCCCCTTGAGGAGTTATGAAGAGGATGTCAGCTCCTGCCCCATGTTGTCTGTATGAGCCGTCAAAGTATAGTTGCCAGGGCTTTGCATGTGACACTATTAAAATGGATTCATCTGGAAATTCTGAAATTAGAGGAACATCATCTAACATGGGAGCATCTACTAATTGATCTGTGATAGCTTGTCCTTTTATTGCCTTTCTGTCCACATACTTGATGTCGAATTCACTCAGGAGCATCACCCATTTGGCTAGTCACCCAGTAAGTGTTGCTTTATTGAGAAGGTATTTCAATGGATCAATCCTTGCAACCAACTTGGTTTTATGAGTTAGCATGTAATGTCGTAATTTCTGCAAAGCAAAGACCATAGCAAGACATGCACGCTCAATTGGTGTGTAATTTATCTCATATCCCACCAATGTGCAACTGATGTAGTAGACTGCCTTTTCTTTGCCCTTAGCAACCTGTTGTGCTAAGAGTGCCCCTAGTGCTGTTGAAGTAGCTGATATGTATAGTAATAGAGGTTGATCTGGAACTGGTGGCATCAAAACTGGCAGATTCAGAAGATAATCTTTGAGTATCTGGAAAGCCTGTTGACAATTATCATCCCATTTGAATTTGATGTTTTTATGTAGCAAGTGTTGAAAAGGATTACACTTATCTGCAAGTTGTGCTATGAATCTTCGTATGGATTGGAGTCTCCCTTGCAAAGATCGAAGTTGACTGATATTTCATGGTAGTTGCATCTCTAGGATGGCCTTGACTTTTTCTAGATCGGCTTTGATTCCTCTTTTTGATACAATGAATCCCCGGAGCTTCCCGAAGGTTACTCCAAAGACACATTTCTTGGGGTTTAATCTTACTTTGTATTTTTCCAACCAATCAAAGATGACTGAAACTATGTCCAAATGTGTATCTTTGTCTACTGATTTGCCCAAGAGGTCGTCAACATAATCTTCCACAGTAACATGCATGAGATCATGAAAGATAGTAGTCATGGCTCTTTGATATGTAGTGCCTGCATTTTTTAACCCAAAGGGCATGACATTCCAACAAAAATTTCCCCCAAGGACAAGTGAATGTTGTTTTGTGTTGATCCTCAGATGCGATTTTTATTTGATTATAAGCAAAGAATCCATCCATCAAAGATAACATTTCATGACCTGCTATGAGATCTACAATCAAATCTATGTTTGGTAATGGGAAGTCATCCTTAGGAAAAGCTTTTTTGATGTCTCTAAAGTCTGTACATATCCTGATATTACGATCTGGTTTACTGGCAAGCACTAAGTTGGAAATCCATTCAGGATAATCAATTGGGCATATGAATCCAACATCCAATAATTTTTCAAGCTCTACCTTGACTAATAATGCCACTTGTGGATGCATCTTTCTTAATTTCTGTTTCACTGGTTTTGCCCCCGGTTTAACCGTCAAATGATGCATTACCAAATCCAGATCCAATCCAGGCATATCAGCGTATGACCATGCAAAATTGATTTGTCACTCTGTGAAAAAACTTATGAACTTTGATCTTTCTGTCTCCATCAGAGATTGTGCCAGGAATATGTTATGTGGACTTTCTTCTATACCAATGTTTGTTTTGATGGTTTCCTCTACCAACATAGATGATTTTTTTTCATAGGATGCTGGGAGAATGTCGAGCCTTCCATCCTCAAGTGCCTCAGAGAGGTTTTCACCCTCATATACGTCCTTTCTTTTTACTTTTTTGGGGTCAGACAGTGCCACAACGTGGTTTTCGCCATAAGACCCTTGATTTGTTTTTATTTTTATGTTTTTGTGACTAGAAGGCCCGACACCCTCACCAAAATATGCCACGCTGTTGAGTTCTATAGTGTATCCTGCCTTATGGTCCCCAAGGGGAAGATCATCTCGTATGCCTAGATAATCAATGAAGGCTTCATCATTTTGGAATGTATCAAACTGTGCAAGTCCTTCATGGTCCCAGTCAATGAGTTGGTGGTGAAAAAGGGGAAGGCCTTTGATGTCTTCAAAGTTAGCGGGGCTAAGAGTGAAAATGCAGTTATATTCAGGTATGTCGAGGTAGTCATCGAGGTCATCATTGGCACTCTCCTCATCTATCTTGATCGTGAACGAATCCAAATTATCATCACTAGTAGCACATTCTGGGACAGGTGTTCTCATTCTATGTGGTTTCGACCTAGAACCTAGAGGCAAGGACTGTATGGGGTCCTCAGGGGTTGTTTCTTGACCAAATTTGAATTTTCTATAAAATTCCTCTTCTTCTGTGGGTTCACCTGGTTCTCTGAATGTCTCAGTGAGTTCATAGTCACTAGAGGATTTGTCTGAATCTCATTCCCATTCATTGGAGTCTGTGGAATAGCGATTCTCTTGTTGAATTTTGGCAGCTTTGAATTGTAATGCTTCTCTTGTCTTTTGAGTATTTACCTTGGAAGTCATGAAACCAAGTCCTTTCGAGTTTTCCTTTTTGAATGTCAATTCAGGTTGTAAAGGTTCAATGATGCCTTCCTTCCTTAAGCCAAGAGGACTTTTGCCATCATACCGAAATTTTTGTAGGATCTTGAATCCTTTGCCATACTTTTCACATGGTATGCTGATGTGATCTTGTGTGTCGTTTTCAAGGTCTTTGTAAAGCATGTTGTATAAGTCTACTTCTTTCGGTTCACCCCATCTTTGAAAGATAGTAGGGTCCCATTTGAGTATAATGATAGATACCTGCTTATTAGGATGTTGTCTTCCATATTCTTTTGGTGAACTCATTACTTGTTGTAAGCACATGGTTTGATTCAAAGTGTATTCACCCATGCCCTTGTCCTGAAATTTCCCTTTAAGCTCACCTTGTTTTGATGTCGAAGGTTTTAATGATTCAGGATCAATGTATGCAGAAGAAGGGACAACTTCCCTATTACTTGGAATGATCATCTCAGTTTTCGGTCCCAAGTTATTGCAGTACATGTATGGATTAGGATTGCCATTAACTGTTATCTCAACTTCGTTGTGAGGAAACTTAATGCATTGGTGATATGTAGATGGGATTGCCCTCATTTCATGAATCTAAGGACATCCTAGTAATATATTGTATGTGAGATCCAAGTCTAGGACTTGACAAACCACATCTTTCGTAAGTGGCCCAACTCTGAGAGGCAAGGTGACTGTGCCTTTGGATGAACGCTCTTCATCATCATATGCCTTGATGGTAATTTTGTTTGTAGAATTCACAACTTTATCAGAATATCCCAATTGTTTAATAGTGTTCAATGTACAAATGTTTAGACCTGCTCCTCCATCTATCAGGACTCGTTTTATTTGATGTTTGTGTATGAAGGCTTCAATATGTAATGGTGCATTATGTGGCTGACTTACGGAGGCGTCATCGGCTTATGTGAATGTAAGGGAGTGTGGAACAAAAAGGTATCCCACCATGGCTTGAAACTGGTCCACGTTCAGATAAGTAGGGATAGCAGTGTCTCTCAAGATTTTGTCAAGAATAGCTTTATGTGCAGGCGATATGTGTAAGAGCTCAAGGATGGAGATGAGCGCGAGTGTCTTCCCCAACTGTTCTACAAGATCATATTCAGGTTTAGTTGATGAGGAAGCGGTGTTTTTAGCTGGAGCACCTTGCAAAGTGAATTTACCTCGACGAGTTGTAACATTACATTCAGAGGTAGGTTTGGAAGAAAATCCAATTCCTTTCAGGACGATCTTGGGTCTTTGGGTAGAATTCTGAGGCATTTTGTCCTTAATGATAATGGTAGAGACATAATTGTCCATTGAAATGTGATTGATAGTGGAATCATAGTTATAGGATGCTCTAGTATAGTTGGTTTGGTCATCTATGGCTGTAGCTTTTCCCTTGTCATGCTTTGGGAATGGTTCCTTAAACATTTCATGTTCTTGATTGGATGAGTGTCCTTCAATCTCAATGTCACCTCTATCAATAAGATCTTGTATTATGTTCTTCAGTCGATGACAATTTCCTATTTTATGACCTTTGCTCTTATGAAATTCACAATATTTATCATCATTCCACCAATTTGGTTTAACCTTTGGCTCATATGGAGGAAAATCTGGAATTGTGATTATCTTGTTTGCCACTATCTTTTTGAAAATGGACTCAAGTGGTTCTCCCAATGGGTTGTACTTCCTTCATGTTTTGGAAGTTGTTTGAGTATTTGCTTGATTGTTTGTAGAACTTGATCAAGAAAAACTGATTTTTGGTCGTACCGTATTAGCATCCAAAACACCATCATTGACTGTGTTCTTGTTTTTATTCCAGAATCTTGGCTTATCTTTTCCTTTAAAGTCATCTTTGTTTTCTTTGAATATCTTAATGACTCCTTGTTCAATTAGGACCTTCTCTGTTGCTAAGCCTTTTTCAATGATGTCCTTGAAGGTGGACAAACAAGCTTTTCTTAGGTCATAACCAATGTCTTTGTTGACATTCTGGGTGAACATCTCTACCATTTGTTTCTGTGGAATTTCACAAGAGCATCTACTAGCTAGATTCCTCCATCTTTGTAAAAATGATGAAAAAGACTCTCCATCCTTTTGCTTGGTGTTGCACAAGGTAGTGATTGATATGTCTGTCTCTATGTTGTATGAGAAATGTTGAATAAATTCCTCTGCTAGATCACCCCATGACTTAATTCCAGGTGGAAGTTGGGGGAAACATTCCATATCTTGATCACCTAAGCTTTGTGGGAATAATCTCATCAAATATGTCTCTTCTGCTGCTACCTCAATGCAAGCTGTGAAAAACTATCTTATGTGTGCCTTAGGATCCCCTTTGCCTCTGTATTTATCAAACTTAGGCGTCACAAAGTGTGTAGGAAATGGAGGCATTGGAATGCTCTTGTCGAATGGATAAGGACATATGTCTCTCATTGTGTAGGTTGGCTTCAGTGTATTTATGTCCTCCATTTTCTTTTGTAAATCCTTGATTTGTTGTTCCAAATTATTCTTAGGTGGAGACAGACTTCTTGGACCAAACCCCATGCCTGAACCATCAGGTGGAGGAGGAGCATGTTGCATATATGGATGATATTGATCATACACATGTTCATATGGAGGAGGTCTATAGTGATGTTGCGTATATGGACCACTTGGTATAGAGTCATGATGAGGAATGAAATATCTGCTTTGTCCATGTATACTGTACTCTACAGGCATGTCGTGAGTTTGTTTTAATGTGTTGCCCCCAAATTTGACGCGGGGTTTCCTTGTGTCCAAATTTTGAGCATGCCTTTGAATATCCAATTGCTTTGGTGGTTGATCCTTAGCATTGGTATGTGATTGAGCATATTTTTCTGCATAAGACTTCCATAATGGTCTGCGAAGGTGAGTATCATGTGCTTGACCATGTGTATGTGGGACCTCTGGTTTTTGAAACAAAGATGATGGTGATTCAGGCACCATATGTGGTCCTCTATTGCCTCCACTATTAGGCCTCCTTTGATCCATGTTGAGGTGAGGTTGTTGCAAAGGTCGATTTTCCATTATTTGAGACATGTCAAAATCATGAGGAATCTTGGCTCCATTATGTGCCATCACTTGTAAGAAATATTGTCTATCTCTCTTCATTATTTCCTCAACCAATCTATTGAAATGGGGATCCATAATGGTGTCTTCCACTTCTGCTGAATGTACGAAAAAGTTGTCCATATTGCCATTGTGTGTATCATTGTTGTTTATAGTATCCATGTTCTCAACATTTGGAATGTTTCTATAAGCATCCATGTCAGGTAATGTGTTATGATCAGAATTGAAAAAGATATCATTGTCATATTCATAGGAACTCATGTTTGCGGACTCTTGAGCCTCTTTAGTTTCTCTCCTAGATTTTTGGGAATGGGTTTCAACCATGAACTAGGTCTTGACCAAGATGTGTGAGACTAGATGAAAATGGAAAGAGTATGGAAGACTAAGAGTTGGATGGAATGTAAATGAATCTGAGGTGTGCTTGCAATGTCCAAAGTGTAAGACCAAGTATGTATGTAGTAGAGTAGGTGTGACTTCCAAAGAGATGATAGTTTCTCTTGATGAGGTAAGTTGACCTTGACTCTAAGTAAGACCAAATGAGACCCAAAGGTGATAGACCTTGATGAGGGACCACTTAGTAAAATGTTGTTGTATGTAGTGTATTGACAAAGTATGATGAGGACAAGTAAGTGACCTTTTGACTCAAGTTTAGACAAATGTGAATGTAATGCAAGGTGTAAAGAAATGATGGACTCTGTGAGACCTAAAGATAGGTTGAATGCTAGATGAAAACCCAGAGAGATAACCTAGGAAGCTCAATAAGTCTAAAACTGACTATTCTTGTTTGCTGAATTATGAAAGTTTTCAATCCTGAACACAGACGTGCCTGTATACTTCACAGACGTGCTTAAAGGACACAGACATTATTCTGTCAGACACAAACGCGTTTCTGAGATGTTGTAAATGCAATGTTGCTCAAAAGACACAAACGTGTTTCTGCCCTTCACAGATGCATTTAGATGACACAGACGTGGTTCTATCAGACACAGACGCGTTTCTGCAAACTTTGTGCAATTTTTCCAATCTATGAAGTTGTTTTGTTGTGACCAAATCTGAATGTTTGACTATTTTTCATGACAAGAGGACACAGTGTTGATGAGGACTCAATGTTTTCAAGTGTTTAGACTCAAAATGACTCAAAGAAAAGTGTGTTGTTTGATGTAAAAATGTTTTGCATACACTTGAAGACACAAAAGACACAATGTTTTGGTGTTTGGTCTTGAATGTTTGATTGTTTAAAATAAGTCAAGCACAATTCTTATGGCTAGCCAAGACAATAGTTGTTGATCCCACATGGAGTTTCCCCTAAGGCTATGCTATTCAGAGCAGATACTTAGATGCTTGACCCCACTAGCTCCACCCTCGGCACTCACTTCTCGGGGCAGCCAAGCATCAGTTCCCACGAAAACTCCTCGTGGCAAACTTTGTATCTCCACTAAGAACCATATTTGTGTGGGCCACTACTAGAGGTCCAACCTCCTGCCCCAACAAATAGAAGGATTTTGGCTTCTAAAACAAAAAGGTGCTAGTAAGGGCATCCACTCGTGTGGCCATACATGCGGCAATTTTAGCTCTGTAAATACAGAAGGCTCCCAACCGGTAGGGGTTACACCCTACAACTGATCAAATAAATTTGATCAAATGGGTTTATGGGGAGACATAGTGTCGGTATGAACTAATCAGCACACGTTATCCATAGTTTTCACCATGGATACAGTTATTTATAGTGGTTCAGAAGAGGTGGGTTTTCCTCGCTACCACTTGGGTCGTTCTCTCCTCACTAGTAGTCCTAATGACCACATGGGGAGATAGGCCCTCTAAAGATTAAACAAAAAGAGCCTATTGCTCAAGACACAAAAAGACAATGGTTCAATTTTAGTGCACCGATTGAAGTGTTTGCTAGTCTATGAAAATAAGGCACACAATAAAAATCAAAAACCTTTGCCAAGGTCCTGCAACAAAGATCTATTAGTAATTTGGATTGTTTCAAATGATCACCCCTTTCCTGCAAGCACACAAGTTAGGTAAATTTTAGATCCAAAAGACTTTGTGAAATAGGGGCCTTCAACAAAACGATTTTGCTTTCCAAAAAAAGTTGCACCAATTTCATTAGCTAGATCTGAATATGTTAGCTTAAAATAAACCAGATCTGAAAACCCGAATGACAAAAAACCGAATCAAAGAAACCCAAAATGTAACAACCTCACACAGACACGGTTATCAGAAACACAAATGCTATATAACTTCGCAGACGTGCCTAGATTCGACACAGATGCGATTCCAGAATACAGAAGTGACTCCTGGACACAAACACGCCTAAAGACTTCACAGACGCAACTAGGGAACACAGACACGCCTGAAGACTTCACAGACGCAACTAGGGAACACAGACACGTTTCCCGGAATCTGCACACAAAAAAAAATATTGTCAAGGGAGTAGATGCGATTCCAGATGTCACAGATGCGACAGAAAACCCAAAATGCGATCTGAAAGCACACAAACGTGAAAATATCAAAAGTTTGTCAGAAATGTCAGATCTGCAACTTCAAAACACAAAATCTTGTAACAAAATAGGTTAAATGCAAAAGGGACAAGAGTCCCACTGAGCGTGCCAAAATGTTTATGGTGAAAGTGGATAACAACAATGTTGAAAGACTAAATGAATTCAACCACAAAACCCTAGCTTAACAACAACAAAGATCCACCATAACATATGAAGATTACCTAAGACAATGCAAATCAAATGAAATCACAAAGATTATACCATCACATGTCCAATAGGGTTTGGATCTCCATTCTTTCTATCTCCATTGATCTTGCTTGATATATTTGCTCTTAGATTTTATGTGCACAAGAGCTCAACAAAGAATGAAAGTGTGGTTGTAAGTAGGCTTGATTGCATATGCAAATTCGAAAGTGTAGTCTAGGGTTTGATAATGAAGGAAGCATCTCCTTATATGGAAGACACCATAAGAAATGGAGGGATAAGATTGAGAGGTGTAAAAGATAAATGGTCGGGTATGATTAAAGGGTAGGTATAGGAAATAATAAAATAATGAGAGGGTAGGTAGTGTAGGAATTAAGAGATGAATGACATGTGTCATAGGTAGAAAAGGTTAATGAATTTATTAAAGATTTATTTAATTAATAGAAGAAGTGGGATCAATTAAATAAATAAAAGTATTTATTTAATTTAGGAAAGGGATAATTTAAATAAATAAAGTATTTATTTAAATGAGAATTAATTCTAGAAGAGGATAAATGAATTAATTAAATAAATAAAGATTTATTCAATTAATAGCAGAATTAGGCTCATAGTAATTAAATAAATAAAGATATTTATTTAATTAGACGACAATTTTAGGTGTCTACAATTATATTTATTATTATATTTTTTTTAATATAAAATAATTAAATTATATATTTAAATATATATTTTTATTTAATTTAAATTATAGAATACTATATTAAGATTATATTTATTGTATATTCCATGTATTATCAATTATTAAATATAATCAAATATAATTTACAATTTTAATTAAAATTATAAATTTAGTTTTCATAAAAAAATATATTATATTTATATTTATTATTATATTATATAATGTAAATATTAAATATATTCTAATATAAGATAACAAAATTATATAATTAAATATGTTTTTTTTTTTTTGTATTAAAAATCGAGAGACCAAAATATGGAGAGTTTATACAAAAAGGAGCATGGGAGGTAGAGCCTCAAGCATCAAGCAATAAAGTTAGAAAGACTACCCGACTGAACATATACAGTCGTCTATCTACCAAAAGGAGTCACGAGGGAAAATATATACAGTCATCCATAAACATATACTAAACATCTAGTAAACATCTATTGCAGAATCTCATCTTGATTTTCTAGCCACGTGGTCCAGCCTTGTGGGCCTTCCATCCACACCACCTTCTTCTAATCTAGGATCTGGGTGAACATCTCGAGCTTGTCAAAGTAGGGACCTATGTTATCACTGAGTTCCTTGATCAACTTCTTTAGTGCATCATCGAAGGCAACCTAATTTTCCACAATCCTTGCCCATTCAAAACCATCCTTCATCTCATAGATGAACATGGTTGCACGTCCATCCCTGAGGAAACACAACAACTTCTCCCTCTTGACATTCATTAAAAAACATATCTGCACAACAATTTTATAGCATGTGAGTTTTTTTAAAAACCCAGTAAGAGACCTATCAGTACCTTGGAACTTTTCCTCATTTCGAAATTTCCAAATAAACCAAAGTATGAAAGAAGAGAGAATTTGATAGAATAGGTTAGCATCCTTCTTAAGGCCACAAATGAAACCAGTAATAATATCAAGAGTACATACATGTTCAGTATTGGAGATTCCAAACATCAACCAGACCTCTCTAGCAAAAATGCAGTCAAAAAAGATGTGTTGTGCAGTTTCAGGCTTCCTACAGACAGAGCATAGGTCGAAAGTAGTAGAGTTATTCCTAATAGGTAGTCTATCCAGCATTAGTTGCCACCTAAAGCATTTGATCTTAGGGGGGATAGGATACTTCCATAGTTTCTCAAACATTTTCTGCCAGGCAGAGGTATTAAGGTCAACATACCAAAGGGAGTTAACATGGTCGACCACCACAGTGTCATAATTGAGCAATTTGTAGATAGACTTGGCTTTGATCTTGGAGAGGAGGGAACCATCCTTCCATAGGAACGAGAGGTGTCTGTGAGCGTCTACGTCAGTGTTCCTAGGAAGATTTGGACAAGCACTAATTGAATATGTTTGTTATTTAATTTTATTTATATACATAATGTTATTATTATATTTATTGTATATTTTATATATTGCAATTTCTTAAATATAAATATTATGTATAATATTATTTAAATTAATACAAAAAAATTAATAATTTTATTTGAGAAAACATAATATTAAATTATTTTTAGTTTACTCATCAAACAAAGATTGAGACTTATCATCTGAGGGTAATGAAATCTTCAAGCAATCTAATTTTAAAATAATAAAAAGAAAATAATAGAATTTAATGTTAAAATATCAAGTGAAGTTGAAATTAAAAATAAAATTATTTTTGGAGTACAAAGATATAAACAACTCCCTCTCTTTCTCTATGTATCCTTCTCTCTCCTCTCATTATATAACTTATTATCTCTATGTATCCCTTCATCTCCCTCTCTTTGTCTATCCCTCTTTCTATCTCTATTTCTTCCTCTTCCTTCTCTCTCCTTCCATCTCTCCCATATATATTTATTTCCCTCTCTATCTCCATCTCTATCTCTCTATTGCTCCCTGCATCTCTCTCTTCCCCCTCTATCTTTCCCATTACACTTTTCTCTGTATCTCTCCATCTTTATATCCCTATCTCTCTTGTTATCTCTCTTGTTCTCTCCTTGTCTCCTTGATGCTCCCTCTTTCTATATTTGTCTACTTCTCCTCTATCCTCATTTTTCTCCCTCTCTCTATCTATCTAGATAACTCTCTCCATATCTCTATCTAGCTCCACATCTCTCTTTTTCAGACACACACACACACACACACACACACTTTATCCCTCCTCATCTCTATTTCTACATATCCCTCTCTCTCTCTCTCTCTCTCTCTCTCTCTCTCTCTCTCTCTCTCTCTCTCTCTCTCTCTCTCTCTCTCTCTCTCTCACACACACACACACACACACACACACAAACACACACACACACTCCCTATTTCTCCCTCCCTATCTCTATCTCTATCTCTCTATCTTTTCCCCATCTCTCCCTCTATTACTTGTCTTTATCCCCTTGTTTATCTCACACTCTTTCTCCCTATATCTCCATCTTTTTGTCTCTCCCTCTTACACTATATCTATATCTCATTAGCTTTATATATCTCTCTCTTTCTTATTCTCTCTCTCTCTCTCTCTCTCTCTCTCTCTCTCTCTCTCTCTCTCTCTCTCTCTCTCTCTCTCTCTCTCTCTCTCTCTCTCCTCCCCTTTGAACTCTATCTCTATCTCTTTCTTTTCATATCCTCTATATTCATATTTCTTTATCTCTCTCCTTGTCATTCTATATCTCTATATATCTCTATTTCTCTTTGTCCATCTCTCCTCTCTATATGTCTTTCTATCCATATCTTTTTCTACCTTTATCTCTCAATTTCTCTTCTTATCTTTTTATCTCTCTATATCACCCTCTATTCATATCTCTCCCTTTCTCCCTCTCTCTCTTTATATATTGAACCATCTTTATCCCCCTCCCTCTCTCTCTCCCCACTCCACCTATTTATCTCCCTTTCTTTCCCCCCTCTCTCTATCTCACTCATGTCTATATCTCTCTCTCATTTCCTCCCTATCCCCTATCTATCTCTACATTTCTACCTATCTCTCCCTTTCTTTTTAGATATATATCTCTCTCTCTCTCTTCCCATATATCTCTATCTCCATCTCTCTCTCTTTCTCTACCCCTTTGTATCTCTCCCCATTTCACTATTCCTCTCTTCGTCTCTATTTTTCTATCTCTACTTCTCTATATTTTTCTCTTTTTATCTCTCTCCCTCTCCCTCTCCCTCTCCCTCTCCCTATATATCTTTTGCTATCTCTCTCCACTCTCCTATATATCTATCTTTTCCTTTTTTATATCTCCCTTTCTCTGTTTCTCCCTCCAACTCTCTCTATCTCTTTATATATTTTTCTCCATCATCCTCTCTCACTCATCTTCATCCCTACCTCTATTTTTCTCTCTCTATATCGCTTGGCCTCTCTATCTCCCCATATATATTCTTTCATGTCTCCCTATATCTCTATCTTATTGTCTCCATATCTCTCTACCCCTAAATCTCTCTATTTCTCTACCTCTCTCTCTATATCACTATTGCCCCTCTTGGTCATTGTTTGACATTAATGTCAAAATTTCTAAGACAACATGGTGATTTTATATTTTGCATTGGTTTAATGACTTATGATACAAGGCATATTTATCTTGATGTTATTGTCATCTTGAGACAATATATGTTTTGTCTTTCATATGCTCATTTGGTCATTATACGAGGTGATGACATATTAATTGATTGTCAATTTTTAAGTGACTAGGTACATGTTATGTTTGAATGAGCAATGTGACCCCACTGAAATACACTTGGTACAAGGCAACCATGACATACTTTTATAAGCAACTTGTTCAACATATTTGGTAAAAAGAAAAGAAACCTAAAAGTTTATTCAAAGCTCATTTCTCTTTTGTGAAAAATATCTCAAAGAGATAGAGCATGAAAGGCAGTTTTGAGGAGGCCGCATTAACAGGTTGCTTGTGGTGACATGATGGAAGTTTGGTGGTGGTTATCTACAACATTGAGCATGACATGTAATGACAGTAACAAATTTTGAACAAGAAGTGGTTGCAGGCATTTTTGTTTCCCTAAACCTTGTTGTTTTTCTTTGTATTGTTATAGTTTTGCTTGTGTTAATCTTTTGAAAAAAGGCTTTAGCTAAGTTTTTTTTTAACTATTTATAAAAAACCTTGTATGAGTCTTTGACCTATGAAGTAACAAATTTGTGTTAAGTGTGTATTTTTGTAAACCCTTGTTAGGGCTTAATGCAAGTAAAATTGTATTGTCTTTGTTTTTGGTTTGGGGCTAAACCCATATGTTGTCTTGGTGTTTTAAGCATGTTATCAGTAGTTGATAATAATGGTTTTCTGAATAACTGATTGTTTGTATATTGAACGCAGTTGAGATAACATTGTTTGCAAGCTCATTTTTTATGTCGGTTCAATATTATGTCAAGACTATTACTCTACTTGAGTTTGTAAAGCTATTTATAATCTTTTATCTTTGTCTTTGGAACACATTGTGGGTTTGTTTGAACTAGAGTTAGTTGCTCCAAGCATGGTCCAATTTGTATTATATGGGAACACATGTCATAATTTTGAATCTCATTATGTGAGAACACAAAATATTATAATGATATACTGTTATATCATAACAACAAAGCATTATGTTGTTAAGACATTGAGCAGTATCATTATCATTTTGGTACTTGTTAAAGAGAGCAGTTAAGGATGGAAGTTATGTTTCAATTTGAAAATGTAAAACACTATATGTACTTTCTTGAATTCATTCTTCAGTGTGTTGAATAGAAAATATATATCATTATCAGATTGTGAGGCATTGTATTGATCTTTATTTTGTATCTTGATAACACATTTTGTGCTCTGAAAAATTGCAATTGTAGAACTATTTCGTGCAGTATTGTGTATACAAAATATACACACTGTTGTGTCTTATTTGGACTTATGTCTCTGAATCTTAGGTGATGCAAGATCAGATAATTTACTTGAATGAAACATAGATGATACTCTATGAATGAAACAAAGTAATTGTGAAAATGTTGTAAATCCAGTGAGGCATTGATCATTCTATCAGTGAGATAGTATTGTTAGTGAGACATACAAAATAACCATTGAGGCACTATAAAAGAGAATTTTTCAGATAAGCCAATGGGGCAATTTCAAGTGGTTTTATTCCCTAGGAAGGTTTCCACTTAGGACATATTATCGTGTCATATTCTTGTGCATGATTTGTTTATTTTGTTGTCTACTCTATTTGTTTCACATTTCTCAAAGTTTGTCAAAGTTTGAAAAAAATTTAAAAGTGATAAATTATGTATGAGCATTGATTCACCCCCCTCTCAATATTCATTGTACTCCAACAAGTGGTATCAAAGCCAAACCCTTATTCAAAATTCAAACTAGGGGTTTCCTGGTAGGAGTACTTATGGCTAGTCAAGAGGGTCTATCCTCTATTAGAGCACCTTTATTTGATGGTTCTGATTATGCTTTTTGGAAGTTCAAAATGAAAAAAACATATAACTTCTCTAGGATATGAAGTTTGGGTTGCAATTGAAACTGTATATACTTCCACCAAATCCCCTTCTACCACTAATGAGAAAAGAGCTTATGAATGTGATGCAAAGGCTACAAATGCCATTTGTTGTGGCTTAACAAATTATGTACTTGTCAAAATAATGGATTGTAAGAATGCAAAAGCCATTTGGGATAAAATCTCAAATATATATGAGGGTGATGACAAAGTTAAGGAAGCAAAACTTCAAACCTTTAGGGCTATATTTGAAAGTCTTAAGATGTCTGAGGAAGAGAAAATAGTTGATTCATTTCTAAGAATCTCAAAGGTTGTTAATTCAATCCAAGGACTTGGTGAAACATTGGAAGAAAAGGTAGTTGTAAAAAAGGTGTTGAGATCCTTAACACCTAAATATGATTCTAAAGTCTCTGCCTTAGAAGAAACAAATTTGAATAAGCTTACTATAGATGAGATGCATGGCATCTTAATTGCTTATGAAATGAGAATTTGTGATAATGTCTCAACTAGTAAAGAAATAGTTTTTAGAACACAAAAAAAGGATAATGAATCCGAGTCTAAAAAGCTTGATGAAAATGAGTCTTTTTTGTAAGTAGACGAAAAAGAGGTTCAGGTAGATGGAAAATTACCCTTTAATTGTTTTAATTGTGGTAAAATTGGGCATTATGCCTCTTAGTGTCCAAATAATGATTCTGATAGTGATGAAGAAGGAAGTAGTAAATCAGGAAAGAAATAGCATTTGAATTTTAAAAAGAAAAATGGTTTCAAAAAGAAGAAAAACTTGTATGCAAATATGATTGATAGTTGTTCAGAGGGATCTCTAGAGGAAGGAGAGGAAACTCTCTTCATGGTAATTATAACTCAATGTGAAAAACTAAAGGAAATTATTTCCGATAATTCAGAATTAGAAATAGATCTAGAAGGAGAGCTAAAATTTTCTCTCAAAGATTTAAAGAAATCAAGAAAAGAAATTATGAATCTAAGAGATCTAAATCAAAAGGATATTAAATACATTGTTGAGCTTAAACTGCAAATTGAAGAAAATAAAAATATTCTTGAGTTGACTCAAGAAAAAAATGAATATCAAAGAAAACAAATGTTGCTCTTTAGAAGATAATTGTCTTCATACAATAATCATACATGTCATAATCATTTCCGCTCATCATCAGATCATAAACCAATATAACCAATTCACCAAACTTAATCGATTAAGGTTTATCAAAAACAATAGGTAGGGTTTACCGGTTCAACTCTCCAATATATAGCAATACCGGTCACTCCACAAATTCTTCCTTCTAGTTACAAAATAATATTACAACAATATCAACAATATCATTACCTGTTAATTGACATATGTTGGCATTTGCATGAAGATTGCATTAATGATATGTTATGTTGTCATTGATGTCAATTGAACCGGTAATGATATTGTTGATATTGTTGTAATATTGTTACTATGATCGGTAGGAAGAATTTGTGAGGAGAACCGGTAATTGGTGTAATGGTGTAAACCTTATCTATTGTTATAACTGGTAAACCCTACCAATTGTTTTTGTTAAACCCTAACCGATTAAGGTTGTTGAATTGGTTATGTTGGTTTATGATCTAATGTTGAGCGGTAATGATGGTGACACGTATGGTCATTATATGAAGACAAGTTCAAATGTTTTGGCGCGTTATTTGTCTAGAAAATCGATAAATTTATTACATCTAATGCAAAGTGCGTGATGAGTTACTAAGCTCAATGAAGTGGTAATCAAGGAGCGGTTGAGGTTTTCTTGATTGATGTGTAGAGATTGCTATGTAATCCAATGGTCATACTTGAACCGACCTATTTGTAATATCTATGAGAGAATTAGGTTTTTGGTGTGTTACTGACCTGATTGATTTGTTTATAAGGTCGATGAAGTTGTCTAGTTGAAGGTGTTGGCAGAGATCAGTTGAGTGTGTGGTTGTCAAACCGGATGATGAGTTTGCAGTTTGAGTAAAGGCAAATATGAGCTTAAAAGGATCTGATCAAACAAGTGTAGTGCTATTCAGACAGATCAACAAACTCCTGTTATTTTCCAACAATTACAATAGAATTGAAATCCCCTAATCGGGTAAGCTCTAAAAAGCTTGGTTACTTATTAAATCCTCTAACAAGGTAGTCCATTAGCTTGGATTTTCAAATCCTCTATTGAGGTTACTCCTTACAAGGTATTGCTTCTAACAAGGCATTTGTAGTCAATCCCTTAACTGGGTGATTCCTAACAGGATTAGTTCTTAACAGGACTTTTGTAAAGCTTTAACAGGCTTGGCTCCTAATAGGGAAAACTTCAGAAGAGTTTAGATATTATCTCGTGAGTCTCATCTCACCATGGTTTTTACCTATTTGGGTTTCCACATCAAATATACTTGTGTCATATGGTGAATGTTTTTGTGGTTATGATCTTATGGTTGATTTGATTAACTATTTCTAATATGCATGATAACTAGAAGCATTGAGAAATGAAGTATGTTGACATATGATAAAGCATTTGGATGTTTACAAGTTTAATGATGTTTACTGTTAAGTTGTTGTAACAGTCAATTGGTTTTCTTATGAGTTTTCATCTTGACAGTGCTATTTCATTGATAAGTTTACTTTGTGTGATTGAGATTGCGATTGGGAAAGTTTGTATCGATTTTTCTATTTACTGATTCACCCCCCCCCTCTCAGTAATCTACCAGATACTTATTCTTTCATCATACCATCAACATCAATGACAACATAACATATCATTAATGCAATCTTCATGCAAATGCCAACAATCTCCCCCTTTGGCATTGATGGCAATACAAATATCAATACCATTGATTGCTGATGTGATTGTGAATAGGAATCTTGGTTTACATTACCAAGTATTCACCATGTTCTCCATGTCTTCAACTTGTTGTTGGTTCTTCTTCCCATAATCACATAATTCTTCTCCCCCTTTGACAACAATGCCAAATTGAAAGTAAAACATGTAGTGTCGAATTTCACTATGCAACAACATCAAATTTCACTGTGCAACACATTTTGGAAAGTTTTAAGATGAATATTTCATAACCTATAAAGATTTTATGTGATAATACAAGTGCCATAAATATTTCCAAGAACCCTATTTTGCACGCACAAACCAAGCATATTGAATTGTAGTATCATTTCTTAAGGGAAAAAGTACAGAGTAAAGATGTGATCTTGGAGCATGTTTCTACCAAGGAGCAGCTTGCGGATATTTTTACTAAACCTCTACCTAAGACTACTTTTGAGTACCTTAGAAGTCAGCTAGGGGTTGTACCCCTTCATGAGGTCAGTTAAGCATGATGTAGATTACATTAGTCCCGGAGCTACTTGCAGAATTTTACAAAAGGATTGGTGTAGAAGTGGAGTTATTCCACAGGGGGAGCATCAAGTTGTAGGTTGTTGATGTTGCACAGTGAAATTTGACATTACATGTTTTACTTTCAATTTGGCATTGTTGTCAAAGGGGGAGAAGAATTATGTGATTATGGGAAGAAGAACCAGCGACAAGCTGAAGACATGGAGAGCATGGTGAATACTTGGTAATGTAAACCAGGATTCCTATTCACAATCACAACATCAATCAATGGTATTGATATTTGTATTGCCATCAATGCCAAAGGGGGAGATTGTTGGCATTTGTATGAAGATTGCATTAATGATATGTTATGTTGCCATTGATGTCAATTAACCGGTAATGATATTGTTGTAATATTGTTTTGTAACTGGTAGGAAGAATTTGTGGAGTGAACCGGTATTGCTATATATTGGAGAGTTGAACCAGTAGCCAGTAAACCCTACCTATTATTTTTGATAAACCCTAACCGATTAAGTTTGGTGAATTGGTTATATTGGTTTATGATCTGATGATGAGCAGAAATGATTATGACACATATGATTATTGTATGAATACAATTTCAAGTGATTTTGGTGAGTTGTTGTAATAGTTTTTGTCTAGGGAATGAGAAAATGTATTGCATATAATGCAAAGCACGTGATGAGTTACTAAGTTCGATGAAGCGGTGATCAAGGAGCGATCAAGGTTTTCTTGATTGATGTGCAAAGATTTCTATGTAATCTAACAGTCATACTTGAACCAACTTGTTTGTAATCTCTATGAGAATTAGGTTTTTGTTGTGTTACCGACATAATTGATTTGTTTATAAGGTCGATGAAGTTGTTTAGTTTAATGAGTTGGCAAAGAGTTGGAAAAGATCAGTTGAGTGTAGTGCTATTCAGACGGATCAACAAACTCTTGTTGTTTTCTAACAATTACAACAGAATTGAAATCCCCTTACTGGGTAAGCTCTAACAAGCTTGGTACTATTCAAATCCTCTAACAAGGTGATCCATGAGCTTGGATTTTCAAATCCTCTACCGAGGTTACTCCTTACATGGTATTTCTTCTAACAAGGCATTATAGTCAATCTCTTAACCGGGTGGTTCCTAACAGGATCAGTTCTTAATAGGACTTTTGTAAAGCTTTAACAGGCTAGTCTCCTAACAGGGCGAGCTTCAAAAGAGTTCAGATAGTTATCTTGTGAGTCTCATGTCACCGTGGTTTTTCCCATTTGGGTTTCCACATCAAAAATGTTTGTGTCAAGTGGTGAATGTTTTTTGTGGTTATGTTCTTATGGTTGATTTAATTAACTACTTAACTACTTTCATAAGTTATGATAACCAGAAACATTGAGAAATGAAGTCTGTTGACATATGAAAAAGCATTTGGATGTTTATGAGTTTGAAGTTGTTTACTGTTAATTTGTTGTAACAGTCAACCAGTTTATATTATGAGTTTTTATCTTGACAGTAGTATTACATTGATAGTTCTAAGTTTACTTTGAGAGATTGATTTTTGAGATTGGTGAAGTTTGTATCAGTTTTTCTATCTACTGATTCACCACCCCTTCTCAGTAGTTGACCGGATACTTATTCTTTCATCATACCATTAGATAGTGGTTGTTCTCATCATATGATTAGTGATAGAAGCAAGTTTGTTTACTATGAGGATCTTTCAGGAGGTTTTGTTAGACTTGGTAATAATTGGTGCATCAAAATCAGAGGTAAAGGTATTGTTTTGCTTGAAAATAACATTCAGGTGCATGATGTCTATTGCATAAATCAATTATCTCATAATTTGCATAGTGTGGGCCAAATATGTGAAAATGGCCTTTATGCTAACTTCATTGCACTAGGTTGTGAGATTGGTAGAAAATCTGATGACACTATTTTCAGTTGGTTTCAAGACAAATGGAAATATCTACAATCTTTATGAAGAAAGCAACAATGTTTGTTTGGCAAATCATTTGGAGAAACTATCTTAGAAATCCTTGAAAGGTTGAAGAGTTAATAATGAAGGCTCTAATCCGGTGCATATCGCACGAGGATCATTTCAAAGTACATAAGTAATATTACAAAGAAAGGGAGAACTAATCATTATTTTACATCATAAACCTTGATTAGTTATGTGCTTACCAGTTTGTGTTGTTGATACCTGGTATAGTACAATTCACTTTGACAATATAAATGCATTTCAATTTGCTCTTCTGAATTTTCAAAATTGAGTAGCTCTCATTCTTGTTGATGATCTCCCTTGTCTTAATATATTTGGTGATACTTTGAAGCTCAATAGCATCTAAGTTGAACATTTAGATGGCACAATCAGGGACACTATTGTTGTTAAAATGATTACAATAACATTTAACATTTGGTATATGTGTATTCTTTTGGTTCTGCTACATTTTATTTCCAAGAACTTGGTAGTGATTATTAGTATATTATTCATGTCTATTAAGTCATACAAGACATAAGATAATGCATGCAGTATATGAACGGGTCTGTTAAATCACAAACTGAATTGTATTCCTATTTTTTTTATGTTTAAAGGTTTCATAGAGATATTTCATACCTTTAATAATCAATAACTCCTAGTAATGGAGTTAGGGGGAGCTTTCATGCTTACTTTTGCCCTTGTTGATCAAGATTGGCATTGTGGGTTTTACATTGTGTTTTGTGTGATGCATGAATGTATGTTGTACTCTTATGTATCATGCATTATGCTTTGTTGCCCCTCTTGGTTCTCTCCTTTAGCATTGTTGTCAAAAAGGGAGATAAGTTTTGAACAAACATTCATATTCAATTTTTAGTTTGTTGCACAATACAGTGATTTGCAGTGACTTTTTTACAATGCAGTGATGCATCTTTGTGAGAGTGATTTTCAATGCAATTTTTTAGTAATGCAGTTTTCAGTGTTGTGCTTTATTTGCTTTTAGTAATTTATCTGCAGTGGTTCTATGATTGTGATTTTTGTTTATCCTATGATCAGTGCTTTCTCTGATAGATTTCTCTATGATTGACAATCCTATTTACTCCTTGTATTTAGTAAGATGTTAGAGCAGTGATTTGTGATGTGGTTATTTACAATGCTATTCTTTCATCATGACAATGATATTTGGGCTGACAGTTTGTGTAATTTTCACAGGGCAGATCATGTGACTACTGTGCTGGTTTCTTTGTACAAGTATATCCTTTAGTTAGAATTTGACTTTGATTATTTTTCAAGTATTTGACATCAATGCCAAAGGGGGAGTTTGTTGCCCCTCTTGGTCACCGTTTGGCATTAATGTCAAAATTTCTAAGACAACACGGTGATTTTATATTTTGCATTGGTTTAATGACTTATGATACAAGGCATACTTATCTTGATGTTGTTGTCATCTTGAGACAATTATGTTTTGTCTTCATATGCTCATTTGGTCATTATACGAGGTGACAACATTTTAATTGTTTAAGTCACTTTAAGTGACTAGGTACATGTTATGTTTGAATGAGCAATGTGACCCCACCAAAATACACTTGGTGTAATGCCCCACCAAGAAACCTCGAAGGGATAAAACTAAAACACAGGAATAGAGTGCAAATATTTAAAAAAAGAAGTTAAAACAGTATAATGATACATTGAGTTAACATAAGTTCAAATTACACAACAAAAGACTTAACTAACACCTAAAGGGTTTCCCAACGCGATTACTTGGCTCAACACTAACTCAACTTATGCTAATTAATCCAATTAAGTTGATTAACTTAATAACATAATTTTACATAATCAATGGTTAAATTCATTCGATAGGTTAAAATATGGGTAACATGATTAACTTCATTGATTGCAATTTAACTATGCATTACATCCAACCTTAAATTAAAACATATGCCATATGTTTAATTTCCATACATACTTTGTTTTCAAAATAAGATAATAAATACATCGCATTTCACTAAACCTATGTTCTTCATGATCCATAAAACTGCATTTAACAACTTCATGCATGCAATTAAGATTAATATCATCTAATTTACATTATACATTTTAACCATAAAGCCATTCATACATTCAAAATAAAAGGAACCAGATGAACACATGCACCACACAACACCATATTGATATTGGAGTTCACCCCTAATGGGCTACATCTCCAGGTCTGCTCAACATCAATAATAGGGTGAAGAATACATAAGGTTCACATCAATAACATCCTGCCATCAAGGCGTATAGAAACAAATAATACATGTCTCCATCATTACATCCTTCCATCAAGGCGTACATAAATAAATAATACATATGACCACATTAGTCCAAAAGATACAAGAATGATCCAAGAAGAAGAAAGAGGATCCATTTGAAACATGAAATGAAGCAAATACAAAAGAGCAACTGGAGCACCAACGAAACTAAAACCTCGCAACCCATCATAAGCATCCCATGGTCTAACATGAATATAAGGTACTCTCAAAAGCATAAGAAATTAGATATGACTCCACAATAGTTTTCTAAGCGAAGACAACACAAATTGCACCCTAGTGAACATAAGGGACGAGTGTCATCACATAGCTTGGTATGGTTACGTTGGCAGGCCTCCATAGGTCCCGACCCCATCCACTAGATTACCCTGGCAACCTCTCTCGAACCTCTGGCCCCATCCAAGTCTCATGTGGACCCAACACATCCTTTCGTGAAGACAAGGTTGTTGGTTTGCCATTTCAGGCCTTCTCATTGCATCCTGAGTCTGTGCTATAACTCATCCCATGTGTGAGGCACAATTATCTTACTTAGTGTTTTCATCTACTAAACTCCCTAATAATCTATTAAGTTATCACTTATTTAGACATACTTTCGATGGTTTACCCTGCTACCACTTTGGGCGCGACCCCCACTCGAAAGCCACTCTCCCATATGACACTTGACCACAGAACAAACGAACTCCCAAAACCAAGGTATACACAAGGACTAGTAAACAAAGTTCAATATGGTAGGAAAACCCACTTGGCCAAACAAGTCCTCACATGAGGTGTACTATTTGTCGATTCTTTGACTAGAGACATAACCAACTACAGTCAACCACATAACAACATCCAACACTCGCATTTAAGGACATGACTAGTTACAAATCAATCATATGAAAACAATCAATACTCGAGATCAAGGACATAATTAGTTACAAATTAACCACATGACAATATCCAACACTCGCAATCAAGGACTTGCCATTTTTGAGATCAAATGCGATTATAAAAAATTAAACACGCATTAACATAAATCTACAATGACAATCATTTTTCCATATCGTTAAAAAATACAAATCGATCAAAGTTTTCTAATGGATCTAAATTGATTACAATTTGCCTACCTTGTTAAGATACATGTCGCCCACGGTTTTCTGATTCAACTATAATTCCATTTACATCATAAAATAAATATCCATACTTCACAATAGATACCAGAAACTCATTTATACAATTATATTTATATGTTACACATATAAAAATATAGTTTAATTTATATATTACTTAAACTAAAATTGATATTTATTTTTCAAAATAAAATAATTAATTTCCATTTTTTTCTTAACGTAACTTATCTATTCTAATTTATCCAAACTCATCTTTTCCAAATCAACTATATACTTTCCAATATATGAAAATATAAATTTAAAAATGAAAATCGATAATTATTTTTCCAAATAAAATAATATTTTCTTTTTTTCAAAATTAAAATATCTAATCTAATTTTTTTTCAAATCAGAATATATTTCCTTGCACACATATATATAAAAATACAAATTAAATATTAATTAGTATATATATTAATTACTAATTAATAATATATACATTAATTAATAATTAATAATTAAAAATTACCATTTAAATTTTTTTTAATAAAATAATATTAAAAACTTCTTTTTTTTTAATAAAATAATATTTAAAAAAACTTCAATTTTTTTTTGTTTAAAAAAAAACTGCAGCAAATAAAGGTAGAACCACGTGGACACCCACGTGGGCCTCCCTTTCCCAAGGGAAGGGGTTGTGGAGACCATGTCGTGGTCTCCACCCAGCCACGACTGAGTGGAGGCCACGACATGGCCTCACAACCATGGCCTCTCCCCATGGTTTGGGGAAGCCACGACTCTCCCCAAACATGGGTCGAGGGCCATGGTCCCCAAATCAACCGCCCCCACAATTATAATATATATATTTTTGTTTGTTTAAATAAAACAAACAAATTTCCCCATTTTCAAACTCTCTCGGACTCAGAATTTTCTGAGAAAAAAGAGATTTTCTAGAAAATACATAATGATTTCCAAATATTATTATTATTATTTTTAATAAGAAAGCAAACCCCCCAAATCAACAAAATAAACTTAGAAAAAGTTAGGGAATGCTTTTTTTTGTTTTGAAAATTACCAGCATGCCAAAATACCCAAATTGTCAAAATTTCAAACATTTTCCACTCCCATATACCAAACACAAACAGATTTCTCAGTTTAAAACCCAAATTTGAAGACATTTATATGAAATTTTAACAAACCCCCAAATTTCGATTTTGAAATAAATTTGAGCAAATAAGAATCTGATTTGGAGGTAGGAAATGAGAAACAAGAAGGATTTAAATTCGAAATTTAACTAAGCTCTTCCTATTTCACAAGTTTATGAGATTTTTCAAATAAAACACACATATATATTTTCTTTCAATTTCAAGATAAAATTTCTTAAAACCCAAGAAATTAAAACAAGAATCCAACCTCTTAAAGCAATCTTGGAAGAGATTTGAAGGAGAGCCCAACCTGTAACTGCAAGATTTCTTCCAACAAAAATGCCCCCAAAATTTTTCATCCCCCAAAAAACTCTCCAAATTTCTATGAGAAAAATTAGTTAAAAAGAAATTTTGACCTAAAATCTCTTTTTAGGTTAAAATTATTTTCAACCAAATAAAAATTATTTTCAAATAATTTAATATCCAAAAATTGCTTTTCTTCCCAAAATTGATTTTCTCAAATAAATTAAAACTAACATTTATGTTTCCAAAATGTCAATGATGGTCATGGATATTAATTTTCCAATTCTATTTAACCTTTTCTTTCAAAATGTATATACTTAATTAATTCATCATTTAAAAATAACCATTTAACCAAACTTGCTACAAATATGAATTAAGCAATATGATTTATTGATTAATCACACAAAGGGGTCCTATTTAATTTAGTCCCTTTAATTTATGAATGCGTAAAAACACATTTAATCTAATTAAATACTTAGGATTTAATAATTAATTTTACCAAACATACAACACGTAACTCAATAAAACCAAACAAATACACGATCCACATACTCAACAAAGGGGAAAATTGACGAACGACTAACGACACCCACTTGAGCACGACTAGGGTAAAATGTAGGGTCTTATGACTACCTAATCCACTTCCATCAAACCAATAAGGAACACTCAGACCTGCGAAGCCAGGTAGAGACGATACCCCGTACCTACACAGTACTTGTACCTGCAATCTCCTGCAACAACGAACTACACATGCATACATATATATTCAATGAAAGTGTTAGCCTGAGGTTAATAACACAAATAAAAAAAACAACTATTCATATATAAGAATAAATGCATAATCAACATTTATTGGTACACACATCAAGCATAATACCTAACTATAACATCACAACATGGTAAATCAACCATTTAAGAAAGCCACTTAAAAAGTCAACCAAGGTCAAACCGGGTTTAAAAAGTTTGATTAGGGCAGGGGTACTACACTTGGTACAAGGCAAGCATGACATATTTTTCTAGGCAACTTGTTCGGCATACTCATTGTGGTCTATGAAGGCATTATGGAAAATGGGAATTAATCCTATCAATATTCCTCCTTGGATTGTGACATAAGACATTTGGTAAAAAGAAAAGAAATCTAAAAGCTTATTCAAATCTCATTTCTCTTTTGTGAAAAAGCTCTCAGCTAGGGGATGAAAGGCATTTTTGAGGAGGCAACATGAACATGTTGCTTGTGGCGACATGATGGCAGTTTGGAAGTGGTTTTCTACAACTTTGAGCATGACATGTAATGGTAGTAACATATTTTAAACAAGAAGTGGTTGTAGGTGTTTTCGTTTCCCTAAACCTTGTTCTTTGTCTTTGTATTATTATAGTTTGGCCTATGTTAATCTTTTGAAAAAGAGTTTTAGCTATGTGTTAAGGAAAGGATTTTTTGACCGTTTCTAAAAACCCTTGTATGAGTCTTTGACTTGTGAAGTAATAGATTTGTGTTAAGTGTGTTTAGTTCTGTAAACCCTTGTTAGGGCTTAATGCAAGTAAAGTTGTATTGCCTTTGTTTTTGGTTTGGGGCTAAACCTGTATGTTGTTGTCTTCATGTTTTAAGCATGTTATTAGTTGGAAGAATGAAAAAAGAGGATTACATGCAAACAAGGAGAAAAGAGTTGATTAAGCTTGGGAGGCACAACCCAAGAGGTTTTTGGAAAGAGCTGCAACAGAGAGACACATGCAAAGAAAATAATATCACAGATCTTCAATGGTTAGAGTATGCAAAGTAGTTCTATGAGAGGGATCAAGATAGATATACCCCACTGATGATCAAATCAAGAATTAAACTCTTTTCCTTAGACAATATCAAAGAAGGAATTAGAAAGCTTGCGGTGGGTAAAGCTCGGGATATAGATGGCATACAAGCAAGACATTTAAGATGGGGATTGGAAATCCTCACACCTCACATCAAAAGAATATTTAATGGAGTTATTCAAAATGAATTTCCGACAAATTGGTCAACTAGTGTTGTTGTCCCCTTGCTCAAAAGTGGAGACATCAATAACCCCTCAAATTACTGCACTATAATGATCAATCCTCTCTTCAGTAAACTTTTTGGGAGCATGATTGAAAGACGAATCAACATATGGGCTAAAAAAGAGGGTAAGAGAGCAAAAGGACAAGCGGGCTTTAGGTCTAAGTATTCTACCATTGATCATTTCATTACACTCAGACATTTGATTGAGAAGGTATGGGATAAATAGGGACGAGAAGTATTCTGCTGCTTTGTTGATTTCAAAAAAGCTTTTGATACAGTATCCAGAAGCAAATTTTGGAGTAGAATGGAAGAGTTGGAAATTCCAATGCAATATAGAGATGTTGTTCATAGATTATATGACCAAGTCTAGGCCAAGATACAGACCAAACATGGCTTATCAGAATGCTTTAGAAGTGACATTGGAGTCAAGCAGGGTTGCCCATTATCCCCTGCCCTATTTGGGTTATACATTGACAAGTTAGAGGAATGGATAAACAAGTTTGGTGGTGGGGGGGTTCATTTGGCCAATTACGTTATAAAGTTGCTCTTATATGTTGATGATCTTATCTTAATGGCAAAAACAATATGAGATTTGAAATAACACTTGAAGGCTCTAGAACACTTTTGTCATGAGGTGGGGATGCAGGTGAACACTAGCAAAACCAAGGTCATGATCTTCACCTCGAAGAGAAAGAAGGCTCATAGAGAATTTGTTTTTGAGGGCAACTTCTTACAAATGGTTAATGAATATAAGTACCTTGGCCTAGACTTCCAAAATAAACTTAGTTGGGAGACATGTAGGGCAAAAAGGATTCAAGGGGGCTGAAAAGCCTTATACTCACTTCAAAACAGATGCAAAAGAGCTGAGTTATGAGATTGGAAAACTAAGAAAACTCTTTTTCGGCTTCTTGTGGTTCCAATGGTATTATATGGATGTGAAGTATGGGGCAATAGCACTACAACAAGGAGATTGAAACAAATAGAAAGATTACAAAAGCATTTGATTATGGTGAGCCTCAAGATTAAGTCACCTATCCCATATGAGATTGTCTTAGCGGAGGCGGGGGCTTTCCCTATTGAAGCATCAACTATGTTCCGATTGCTAAGTTATTTAAGGAGGATAGAAAACATGGAGGTACATCGCTGGCCAAAAATAACAGTAGGAGAAAGACTAGATAGAAGGAAGAGCACATGGATGAAACAAAACATTAAGTGGATGAATAAATAGGGCATTAATCTAAATGATTGCCCAAATAACAATGGAGAAATAAATAAATATGTGCAAGACAAATTCAAAGAAAACATGTGGACAGGTCAATTAGGGAGAAAAAAGGAATACTATATCAAACATTTCAATCCTACACATGACCATACACAAAAAAAACTATATAGGAATGGACATAAAATGGAAGGCAAAAATGTTAATTGCTCAGGTAAGGACCAACTCACATCAGCTTAGATGTGAAATAGAGGGATGGATGATACCCAAAGAGGAATGGGGAGATAGAAGATGTAGATATTGCATTCAAGGGGTAGTGGAGATGGAATGGCATTACATCATGGAGTGTCCAACTTACAATGACATTTGGATCAATTATGTTGAGACATTAAATGTAGACACCTTGAGTAATCTATTTGTTGAGGAAAAGATAACAAGAGTTGCGGATCTCCTAATCAAGATACATAGCAGAAAGACCAAGTTGTAGAAGGAGAAAGAGGTCAAGCAATCTCAGTTTTCAGTCTAGATTTGTTTTTGGCTTCACATGCTTTGCTAGCTATGTGTGGGACTATTTGACCTCGACATTATTAAAAAACATTCATTCATTGTTTTTTCTTTTTAACATTTGTCTCCTACAAAGGAAGCCGTTGAATTCAGCAAATGATACCTTCGTTGTCTTGTCTGCATATGCATGTGTACTTTGGCATTCAATCTTTTGCAGCACATTTTTCTGAATACACATCATCACAGATTATTTTGCCACAGCTCGAAACAAAAATGTAATGGCTAGAGAACTGGTCAGCAAGAGAAAGAAAAACAAGGAAGACGACATTACAATGAACAAATCCTTAAACAATCGCAATAGTCCAATTAAAACATACAGAAATCCTCGTAGTTTAATCCTCTTGCTCCTAACAGGGTTTTTGCTATGTGGCATCGTAATTTTTTCGCTGGCTACTCAGCATACACAGATAGTATCCTCTGCACGCTTCGAGGATAGACTGAAAGATTTTGACCTCAGTGCTCGTTTTCATGCTTACAAGGTCTTGAACGAGTACCCACATGATCCGGAAGCTTTTACACAGGCAAGCATACCCAATTTCTGAAAAATATTCTTGGGCACATGTTTTTAATTTTGTTTCTTATGGTTGGGTAAGCATTGGGAGATGTTACTTGTGTAATTATTTTGGTTGGATAAATATTCGGCGAGTTCATGGATATACACAATAGGCTAGTCATAGATTACAGTGTTTTGAGTTTTTCTAAATTCGTGTCGGGCTCAAACATTCCCACTATCGTTTTACTACAAGTTTACCGCATTTTGCTAGAGTCATGGGCCATTTGAACCTATATTGATTGTACCACTACCCTGTCACACGTATGCTAGAGTTATAGGTTACATTATTGCAGTGATGGATTAAACTTATCATCCACCACAAGCTTATCTCATCTTGCAATTTTACATGCAGGCATTTTTTTGAGATTTGTAAATATGGGTCACTTTCTTGGATTGCTGTTGCATAGTCAGCTTGTGATTGCAGCTGCTTTTACTGTTTTCTTGATTCGGAGGAAATAAGGCTTAAGAAAATTGTTAAGTTTTTTTGATCAATGTCTGTAGTAGATGATCTGACATTGAAAAGAGTTTGATAGTGCCTTAGGATTGTGGCTTTTGGTCCCTTACACTGCTTGTACACACCCCATTACCATTGTAGTACAACCTTGACATGTGTCTGATAGAGTTTTGACTTGAAGCAAGGTCTTATCATATGTTAGGGCCACGTTCTTTAGATTTTCAAATATATGGTTCATGCTTTAATGTGGACCTTTTTATGTGATACACCACAACGCCATCTGCTGGAGTTATGG
This sequence comes from Cryptomeria japonica, assembly GCF_030272615.1. Classification (NCBI taxonomy): domain Eukaryota; kingdom Viridiplantae; phylum Streptophyta; class Pinopsida; order Cupressales; family Cupressaceae; genus Cryptomeria; species Cryptomeria japonica. The sequence continues at coordinate 29,900,089 of NC_081409.1, read as the reverse complement.
TTTGTGCAACTGTGGTTGGAGTATTTGAAATTTTGATCTCGGACCTTTATATTATGAGTACCCACGTTATCATTAGATTGGAACCTCTTGGATGTTGTAGCTTGTTTTCTACATTTTTTTATTTTGACAATTTAGTAAAATCCTTCCAACGGGTTAAAACTGCAGCTTAATTGCCATGATCTTGGGGTATCTCTTCCATCAAATTCATTTGGGCTCATTTGTTAAATACACTGCACCCAGTGACTTGGATGTTGGAAATTACTATTTTAGCACCCAAGCTCATCCCTTTTGGCAAGCTTCTGCATTTTCTTTAATTTTACTAACTAGATTTTCTTCACCTTTTAACTCAAATTCTTTAGGTTGTTTCATGTAAATTTCATCCTCTAAATCACAATACAAGAATGCAATTTTAACATCCATTTGCTCTATTTTTAAATCTTATAACATAGCTACGAATAATAACTTTCTAATAGAACTCAACATAGCTATAGGAGAATGTATCTCACCGAATTTGCTTTATTTAATCTAGGAATAACCTTTAGCCACCAATCATGCCTTGAAACATTCAAGTGATCCATCTATCTTGAGCTCTTTCTTGAACACCCATTTGTAGCCTATGGATTTCCTTCCATTAGGTAGAGCTGCCAAATTCCAAGTCTTCCACTGCTAACAACTCTTCCATAGTGTTCCTTGAAGACATCTTCTCACTAGAAATGAGAGCTTCTATAGAATTTGGTTCACTATCAGTACATGTTAGAGCAAAAACACAATTAAAATTAGGTGGATTGGTACTATCAGGTGATCTTCACTACCTTGTAGATCTTCTCACTGCGACCAGGGAAGAACTTACTGCATCCCAATTTTGTCCTTAAGAGTGTGCATCGAATGTGTTACCTTCTCCATCCACACAGTCATTCCTACTTGTTTGGGCATCTTGCTGCTCTAATTTGTTTTCAAAATGTACCTTTTGAATCTCTTGTTTATTTGGCTGTTCTTCTTTAGAAATAAGGTTATTTGAAAGTAACATCCATTGAATAAAGAACTTTTTGTGTTTCAGGGTTGCATTTCACCATTGCCAATGAAAATACATTTCTTTGCTTTGAAACCCAACTTAAATCTCCTTTCCTTAGGCACATGAACAAATGCCTCATAGCGAAATACCTTCAAGTGTGTTACAACAAGTTTTCTGCTTGGCCACATTTCATGTGGTGTTCCATTCTCAAGCGTAGGAGGCTTGTTTTTTAAGGAACAAGGAGTAACTACTGCTTCAGCCCATAACTCATGTCCTAGACTAGCACTACTTAATATACTCTTGGCTTGATCCAACAATGTTCTGTTTAATTTCAAAGTCACTCCATCTCGTTGCAATGTATAGGGTGTTGTGTTTTGTTTTACAGTTGTAGTGTGTGCACAAGATACTTCAAATTTTTCGGAGTAATACTCTCCACCATTATTAGATATTAACACTTTAATTTTCTTACCAGCAATTGTTTCGACAAGCATCTTATATTCCTTAAACTTGTTAAACACTTAGAGCATTTTCCTAAGAAAATGTTCTCAAGTATATCTACAATAATCATCAGTGAAGGAGACAAAATACTGAAACTTACCAAAGGAATTGATATCCGCATGGATCACAATGAATCACCTCCAAAATCTTCTTTGCACTTGTACTCCCCGAAGCAAACTGCATCCTATTTTACTTACCAAACACACAATGTTCAAACCCAATAGAACTATCAGAAATTCCTTCCACCATGTCTACTCAACAAGGTTTTCAAACCTTTTTCACCTATTGCCTAGCTCGTGGTGTCACAACAACTTAGAATTAGGTTCGACTACATTTGTAGATCCAAATAGTGTTGATGCATCAAATTTGAATATCTCTGATTCAGATTCATCTTTGGGACATGTCCCAGGTGGGGGAGGGGGGATATCTTCCAATTACTATAACAGCAAATTAAATGACTATAGAGCTAATTAGATGTACATTTCATTAGGAGCCTTGAAGGGCCACATCTCTAGTTTGGAATTTTTGGAAGAGAGTGTGAATGGAAAAACTTAGTAAGGTCATCCTTGCAGTGCTACAAGAAAGTCAAGATTTTAATGCATGTATCTTGTGAATATAGAGTGACGATTGCTTTGGTTATTTCAGATATTATATTGTGGTAGGATGCATTTATTCTATTCAATTGTTAGGCTTTGCATTTCATGTGTGCTGGAGCTACATAACTTTGCTAGAACTGAATGGGAACCATGAAAGCAAATATAATAGAAGAGTTACAGTTCAAAACTTAAGTTATGGTTATTATGGAAGCCAAAGAGAAGTAACATGTGATTAGTAGTTTGTGAGTGGACAAGCATGTTTTAGTCTGCAACAATTACACTATTTGGTGACAACTTTAATTTTAAAAGTAGCAATGTTTTAATTTTTATAAGTAATAGGAATGTAAGGTTTGTTCAAATAGGAGCAAAGAGTGTAGATAGTTAAATTACATATTAGTTTACTTTAGTTATGTTGTACAATCAATGAGAATAATTAAGACTCATTGGTTGGGTTGAGTAGTTTCAGATAGTTGTTGATGGTTGGGAAATCCTTAGCAACTATTTGCAAGTTTGAATATTTCCTTGTAGTTAGGACAAGGGACTGCATTGTGCAAGAAGTTCCTAATCTCAATTTTGTATGAAGAGCACTGATGGATAAAATATACTTGTTATACTCACATTTCAGATGCTGTTCAATATGTTCTTATCTAGTCTAATTCTACATGAATAACTCTGTTACTTTACCTTATTAATTGCTTAACCGTAGATGAAGTAAGCATTTGGTGTCATTATCCTTCAAGAAGTCGGGTTAAAATGATGACGTAATTGACAACCGATTGAAGAACCTATTGAGTCTATCTAGAAAAGAGAGGATGAATTCAAGACCTGGTAAAATTGTGGGAACCCACAAGAGGTCATTTGTGATAACCTTAGGGTAAGCGAGGAGGTAGACAATCTTCTTGATCATTTTCCTGGATTACTTGCAAGACAATTGATAAATCCTCAAGACTTTTGTGTGGAGTGTGATTGTGAAATACAAAGACAATAGATAAGGCAACACTACGAGGACATAAGCTGAAAGAAAGAAGAAGAGAGGAACACAGAGTGACATCGGATCTCTAGAAAGTAATGCCTTTATACTCAAACAAAGTTCAGAAGTTATTAAAAAGCAGTCAAAAAATAAAACAAGAGATAAGGTGATCCTTGAGGATCTTAGAGCAAAGAGAAAGGAGACAATTATGAGAAGTACTAGAGGAAAATACTATTGTACGATTTCCAAGTTGGAGTCCTATCTAAGAATCAATCCTGAGTTGGAGCATAGGATGAAGTTAGAGGCTGTTTGCCCCCTCTGGTGAATAACTTAAAGTACACAGATAAAACACGTAATGCAGAATAATAATGCCATAGATATCAGATAAAGTATAAGTGATGTTATTCCATTCATAATGGTTGTCCTCCGTCATAAGTTACATTCGGAAGTATATAAAGATACCGAGGGGGTGTGAGCGCCAACCGTCGCATCGCAACTGCCACCCCTCGGTTGCCAACTAACCAAGACAATTACAACTTAATTAACCAGTTTTATTTTCATGTACAATATTGTCGCCAACATCATCCCCCCCAAAAGAAAAGAAGTCGTCTTCGGACGACTTAATACAAAATAGAGATGACATTAAACAGAACTGCTGACGCCAGTCGAGCCCGAAACTTATACACCTGTTGCGTTCTCGCTTGAAAACCCTTTTTTGCTACCATCCGATGCTCAAGTGCGGATTTCACCATTAGTGCTTCCCTTGACATCACAATCCTCCTGTGCCTAAACCAAACTTGTCTGCAAAACATGCTTTTCAGTCTCAGCCTCCACCAACTGCTACTCAAATGATACTGCCTCCCTAGCCAATTTGTCCTCGATAGCCACCGGCGTTGCCCTCTCGGCATCCAGCTCCTGGGTACGCTGAGCTAAGTCTCACGCTAGTATTGCCTCCAACCTGGTGGTCAGCTCCTCCCGAGCCTTCTGTGCATCCACCAAGGCAACCTCACGTCCAGCTGAGACATACTCCAAGTTCCTCAAAGCATACCATTCTTGCCTGGAGGTGGCCACAACCCTCTGGCACAAAGGCTAGGAGACGCCTCAAATCCTCCATCACACTCCCCAAAGGCTGATAACTAAACTGAATAACTCTCTGGTGTCGTATGACTTCACGTTCTTGCAATGCCTTCCCTCAAATTCTGTTTGTTCGCAACCTCCAAATCCGTCTCCCTTTACGGCTTATGGCTTCCCCGCCAATACTTAGCTGTAGGCTTGTTTCTCACAGTACGGAACAACCCAACACTTACCATGCCTTCTCTGATGCCCTTCGCCCAACTCAAAAAGTGTATTGTAGCTCAAAAATAAACTGGGGGTCTGGGGGCAGTACCCCCAGCGGGGTCTGGGGCAGTGCCCCAACGGGCTCTGGGGCAGCACCCCAGCAGGGTCGAGGGGTTGACCATGGCGTGCATCATTTCTGTGATATTTTAAGATGTCAAAACCCTTCTTCTCCACTCTAATTTTTTCAGCGTCCTGGCTCCACATGTCATCGAATGATTTTTCAATCTGGTCGTCGTCGTTTTTTTTTTTTTTGTTTCCTCTGTAATGTCCCCGATGGCACCCCGGCCATACAACCTCCCCGTACGGTCAACAAAAACACTGACACCTCCAATCGTACGACCACCTTCCCATGCGGTCAACACCCTCCTTACCGTATGGACACACCTCCAGCGTACGAACAACATGGTCAACCGTGCACACCGTACGGTCCTCCTTCCGCACGCCCAACGCAATTCAACTATACAGTGGACCACTGACGACGGAGTAGCTGCGTGTTTGTTTGTGCGGCTGCGTGTTTTATATCTCCGTTGGCGGTGATGTCCACCGCCGGTGGTCCATCGTCGGTGTTGCCACCACACGGTGGTCCCACTGCCGGTGTCACACCATCGGTGTTGCCACCGCACGGTGGTCTTACCGTCGGTGGTCCCACCGTCGGTGTTGCCACCGTCAGTGTTGCCACCGTCGGTGTTGCCACCGCACGGTGGTTCCACCGCCACCGTACGGTGATTCCACCGTGGGTTCCCCTTTTTAAATTTTTTTTCGACCGTACGATCAACTATCGTACGGGTTTGTCGTACGGACCCTTATGACCGTATGGTTTTTTTATTTTTAATTTTTTTAAGTGTCCGGATTCGGCTCGGGTTTCGTGCCTCTGGGATCACCCTTTCTCGGTTTGCCTCGCCCGAGAGTCTCCCGCTTTGGTCCTGTGCCTCTCAAGTCGCCTGCTCGGCCTCTCAGGTCCCCTTCCATCCTATCGGGTTCCCCTTCGGACTCTCGGGTGTCCTTCCAGCCTCTCGGGTGTCCTTCCAACCTCTCGAGTCCTCTGTGCGCTTCTCGTGATAGGGTTTCAATTTGGACCCGTTGGTGGCAAGTCTATTTTCAATGGCCATCCAAAGACCTGGAACCACAAATTCTACAGGGACCATGGTCTCCTTCCCGTACATAAGAAGAAGAAGAATAATAAAGATTTTGAAGGTTGCGGCCTTCCACACAGGGTTCCAATTGTTGCCGACCCAAATGATCTTGGGATTATCTACATCACCGAGGTTTGGGGCATCTCCCTTCCAATATTCTCTGTATTCTGGCAGGTACACCTCCTTTGTTACTTGCTCTGGTTCCTCTACTTCGAGCCTGTAGCTCTGGAACATTTCGTAATCCTCCATCTGCCAGTGGAAGAGCCCATTCAATGACCCTGTCTCATCCTCAGAGCACTCTCCTAGTTTGAGAATCCCATCGTCGTTGGGCTCCCTGCAGCCCCGTCCTTCGTCCCTCAGGTCGTCTTTTCCTTCACCCTCCGATTCCGAAGATGATGCCAGTTCCTCGTCGACAACCTGGGTCCTCAAATCAATGGTGTACTTCTGCCCCCCTTTCTCCATAGAAAGGGTGTTCTTTTTCCAGTCGTGGCTCACCTTTGCTGTAACCAGCCACCCTCTGCCGAAGATGGCGTCGTACCCCTTCTTCTTGAGTGGGATTACCACAAAATCTAGTATGAAGGGTTGCATGCTGATGGTGACCGGCTGGGCCATCAGGGTGCCGAGTGGCTTGAAGCCGTGCTGGTCTGCACCTACCAAGTTGAACGTGGGTGGCCATAGTGTTGGCTTCCCCAGCTTCTTCCAAGTATCCTCTGGCAGTACATTCACCCCCGAACCTCCGTCCACGATGGTGTCTTTGAGGATAGCTCCGAGAATTCCCATCTCTACTACAGCACAATGCTGACCACTTTTTAAGGCCAACAACATTGGGTCAGCCGAGGGGCTGACCGGAACTTCCGCCCGTGTGGCACACAAAGGTGCCTGCGCAGTGGTTTGTATGGAACTAAAAATGGCGGTTCTTAACTGTGGCATTGTTTCTAGAAGGTCCTTTACCCTTATAGGTACTTCCATCTGCAGTACTTGCCCAATGATGTTATTTTCAGCTTCCGTACGAGATGATGTACTCACCACCTCGTTGTTTCGTCGTTCGGCCGTCATCTCATGTTCAATATTGGCCTTTGCCTCTCGTAATCTCTCCTTCTCCGTACAGGGGTTGGGATAAGTGGCCTTTTTCGTCTGAGCGCGGGTGATCGCCAGTACTTCTTTCTCACTAGTCTTCTCAGCCTTCTCAATGTTGAGGAGATTAACCCCTGCCTTTGGGCAATTTGCGTCCTCATGGTCGCCTGGCCCACACCATTGGCAGAGGTGCTGAGGGGTGGCTTCCTTTGTGCAATCACGGGTGAAGTGCCCCCACTGATTACAGGCCCTACATTGGATCATTGGCCGACCCTTGGCGTCATACTGGATACGACTTCCGTTATTGTTATTGTTGTTATTCCTTCCGCCACCGCGTCTGTTGTCCTGGTAACTTCCAGATGATGCCGTTGTGTTGGTTTGCTGGGCCGTACCCGCTGGTGCAGATGTTGTGGCCTGCTTAGTGAACAACACTTGGCTCATTTGTGTACTTCGGGTTTTCATGTTGTATGGGCATTCCTTGATGGAGTGTCCCATCACTTGGCAAATCTCACAAAAGGCCTTCTTCGGGCAGGTGCCTTTTGTGTGGCCTTCTTCCTTACAATCAGTGCACCACACGTCTTCGTTTTTGCTCATACTTCCTTTCATGTTCTTAAATTCCTTCAACATACGGTGCATATCCTTTTGAAGAGCTTGCACCTTCTTACTTGATGATTCGTCACTGTTGCTTTCTCCCGAGGACTCCTCTTCTGCAGAGGACTTGTCCTTTTTCTTCCGCGATGTTTTGCCTTCACTTTCCAAATCCATTGCGCAGTTGTATGCGTCATTGTATGAAGTGGGCGGTACAATTTTCATTTTCCTTCACAGGGATGACCGCAACCCTTCCATGAACCATCTCTTCTTTAGTCCGTCAGCTGGCTGGTTCTCCATCTTCCCCAGTAATTCCTTTAATCGTCGATTGTATGTTCGCACTGTTTCGTGCTTTCCCTGCTTTGTGCTTAGTATCTCCGCCACAATCTCATTATCATCTCGAAGGAGTCGAAACTCCTTCTCAAAAGCTTTTTGTAGGTCGTCCCATGTTCCCATGTTTGTTTTGTCCACATCAGAGTACCAATCAATGGCTACTCCTCTCAGGGTGGCAGGGAACTGCACCACCCAATCCGCTTTGTCAACTACCCCGTTGGCTGACCATATTGTCTCACATGTACGACAGTGCCGTATGGGGTCATTGTTGCCATCTCCATTGAATTTAGGCAACTTCTGTTTGCCTGCCATCGAGGGGGGTCGTCTTCTTGGAGGTGGCTGTGGCTGCGTCTGTGCGCCGCTCCCTCCGGCGTTTGTGGTGTGTCTTGCATGGGTGACTGGAGGTACGGTGCTTTGCCTGCTGTGTGTGGCCCCTGCAACCGTACGGTTGTCCTCCCCTCTGTTGTCACCCGCACCCACTCCTGGCTCCCTCTGGTGATCCTCACTTCATGGCGTAAGGGATAAGTTTATAAACTGATCCCGAGTCTCTTCGACTAGATTCCTCCGCAACCTTGTTTCCTCCAGAAACTCTTCGTGGCTTCTCACCCTACGGTGTTCTGGCGACGCATAGAAATTTCCCTCGGCTTCTGCACCCTCCGTGATACCTCCTTGGTTCCCTTCGGGCCACCCTTTGGCAGGTCGTCCTTCGGCAAGTTGCCTCGGCCTCCGTCTACGTTCTACTTGCTGTTCCAGAATCAAGGCCCTCTGTGCGGCCTCCCACTCGTCCGTTTCTGCTTTCTTATTTCTATCTTTATTTAATAGGTTGGGCATTAATTCCCATACATTTCCATAATTCACAACACATAAACCAGAGCACGCCTTTATTAATTCATTTCGTCAGATACAACTCGTGTCAATATTATGACACCTTTGTTTGAATATAGAATGTTCCTTTATCCCTATGGGATTCAGGGTTCAATTCCCTCGTCGCAGTGTCTTCTCCGCTGTAGAGCTCTGTTTGCGCATCGTCGGCCTTTGGGTTTATCGCACCAACGGGTAGGCCCATCGTGTCTGTGCGCCATCCACGTCTTCCGTTTCGGAGTACATCTAGGCAACGACGCCAAATGTTTGCCCCCTCTGGTAAATAACTTAAAGTACACAGATAAAACACATAATGTAGAATAATAATGCCATAGATATCAGATAAAGTATAAGTGATGTTATTCCATTCATAATGGTTGTCCTCCATCACAAGTTACATTCGGAAGTATATAAAGATACCGAGGGGGTGCGAGCGCCAACCGTCGCACCGCAACTGCCACCCCTCGGTTGCCAACTAACCAAGACAATTACAACTTAATTAACTAGTTTTATTTTCATGTACAATATTGCCGCCAATAGAGGCAGGCCAAAATCAGAACCTCAATTGAGAAAATAATAACAATTCCTCCACAAGAAACCATACAAGTAAGGAGTGGCAAGAGATAACAACACATCTACCCTTACTTGAGGAAGTGTGGACTGATCTCTTTGACCAAGTAGATATACCAACAAATGAAGGTGAATGAGAAATAGATTCTAAAGACTGCATACCTTGTAATAACATCAACATCATTGAGTGATTGTTAATTAAAGAAAAAGTGGTTGAAGGATGCGAACCTAAAACTCTTTGGCCAAAAATATATAAATCTAAAGGCTCACTCAGGCAAGGGGACTAAGGATTCCCATGCAGATGAGAGTGCGAGCGAAGCACCAGAGTGGTTGAATCAAAATCTCCTGATAAGTTAGTTCGTGGGATTTATGTTGCATCAAAAAAGAATGGGGCTATCAAGTTTGAGTATTGAAAGGTAGAATGTCTAAATTTACAAGCAATGGGTTGCAGAACCCTGCACGACATTGCAAAACTTGTGAAACGATTTGGATAGTGAATGGCTAGGAAGATAGAGCATATTGGCTATGATTCTTTCCAGTACCCTTAAGAGGAATAGCTATCGAATGGTACACAAAAATTGAGTTAGTCTCCAAAACTACTTGGGAAAGATTAAAGAAAGCTTTCAAGGAAGAATTCAAATTGCTAAGAGATGACAATGAGATTGTATCAAAGATCTATAATACAAAGGAGGGTAAGCATGAGAAGGTCAGGGCTTACAAATGAAGGCTTAAAGAACTATTGGTGAAATTATAAAAGGAACCCATGGACAACCTTAAGAAAAGATGGTTCATTGAAGGCCTTATTCCCTCGTTACAAAAGAGAATGAAGGTAGTGCCTCCATCGTCCTATATCGAAGCATATAATTGGGTGATGGACATAGAGAGTGAGGAAAAAATGTCCTCACATGGTAAAAGAAAAATGGAAGATGATAGCTCAAACAATAGTAGCAAGGATGAATTTGGGATAGTACAAGCACTTTGGAAATACATGCTTTGAATGATGAAATAGTTGAAGACAAAAAAAGAGATCATTAAGGATAGTAAAGAACTCTAGTGCACAAAATGTAAATGTGAAGGACATGCTGAAACCAATTGCCCAAAGAAGCTGTTGTGCGAGATTTGTTAGGTTTGGGGACACTCCATTAAAGAATTCTTGTGCAATTTAAAAACTAGGAGTACACAAGCACTCTTTACATAGGGAGACAAGCTACCCCACCAAGTATGCCACCAAAACCACAAAACACTAATCCATCCCTTGGTGGTTATTAGAACAGATCTAATAGGATTAGATTCAATAACAATAAAAGTGGAAGCAGGATTAGGATACAATATGATTCCAAAGGGCGTCCTATTATACAGTGCAAGCAATGCAACAAGTGGGGACACTTTGCTTGAGATTCTCATGGTGACCAAAACAAGATTGGACTCCTTTGCAAATGGTGTGGACTAGGAGACCCGAAGATGCCAATTGCCCTAAAAAAAGGCAAGTATTAACGTGATCAATATAGAAGGGAAAAACAATGAAGTTTTAGCAGTCACTAGTGCACAAACCAAAAAGGCGTTATATTGAGACGCACACATGGAGAAAGAATGACAAAGAGATGCAAATGCAGAAGTTGAGCAAGCTATGGCAAGGGAATGATGGTATTCCAATGAGAATACAAGTACTACCACAAGAATCCAATTGGATAAAAAATATACAATTCTTACTAACCACAATAGCTATTAAGATGGTAGATCTCCTGCAAAGTATACATTAATTGAAGGCTACAATCACGGTTACAACGAGTAACCAAAAAAAAGGGTTGAGGCAAGAAAAAGGCAATGATACAATAGTAGAGCCCCCACTACATGGTGAGCAAGTAATTGATCCCATGTTGTTGACGACAAACATCTTGAAAAGACCCACTCTTGTACACATGGAAATCCTTCGAGATCTTATGAGCACAATTATTGATGTAGGCTTTAATACAGATGCAAAAGCATATGGATTTCAAAGAATCGATGTTCAATTAATCAAGGAGACAAAGCTCCTTTAAATAGAGTTACAAAGATGATGTTTCTAAAAGAAACAATCATTAACTAGAGGCGAAATTAGAAACAACTTAAATGACCATTAATAACACAAAGAGAAAGATATTATTCTAATACCCTCCCTTAATGGTCATCTTTCTAACTAACGAGAGAAATAACAGAGAAGGTTGCCCCCTTCTTCTTAGAACACGCTGCAACAAAAGACAAGAGCTTGCCACTAACTCTGCCACTTGAGATGAGTTTGCCACCAACCCTCCCAGAAATTGCAGAACTTCTGGAGATACCCAAAACAACACCAACCGTCCAACCTGATGTTGGAGAACTGTTCCTCCCTGTAACTAGAGACACACCAAGAACAGTTGTCATGATTTCAAGGAAAAAATCGGCAAACCCTCCAAACTATTGCAAATGAGCAAGATGCCCGAAAATAGACTGCAAACAAGAGACTAGTGCAGATGTTTGCACAACAACTCCAGGTGCGACTAAAAACAGACTGCAACAAAGTACAATTTTTAAGGAAAAAATCATAAACCCTCCCATGATTTTTTTTTACAGGGACAAAAAATATTTAAAAACCTAGAGACTTTTTTTTAAGGGAAAAAAATATTAAAACCCATCAGAATTTTTTTCAAGTAAAAAAATATTAAAAACCGAAACAAACATCAATGCCCATAAGCCATCTTCACGCTTTTCGAGGCAGGAAAAACGAGGTACTGAGAAGATGCTAAGTGCACAAAACCTGAGGTACAAGGTTCAATGCATTGAGACAAGTCCAGGCACAAATTCCAATGCAAAAAATAGAGGCAGATACAGGTACAAACTTCAAAAAATAGATGAAGTATGACTGGCACAGATTTCGAGAAAATTTTATGGCTGACCCAAAAAAATTCGAAGACAACCCAGAAATCCTTGCAAAAAATCCAGAAAGAATCTGAAATCCGAAATGAAATTTGCTGGCACGAAATTCGAGGCATGGAAAATGATGCACCCACAAAATTTTGAAAACAACCCAGTTGGTCTCTCGAAAAACCCACCAAGAATCTGCAATCGGAAAAAACTTTCGACTTGATCTGAAGGGTAAAAACCCTAATCGAAAATGCAGATTTCCGTCCAAAAATGGCAGAAAAAAAAATTGCAAGTGGAAAAAAATGCATCATGTGCAGAGGATTAATGGCGTCGCGGGACGAAGGTCTGGTTAAAATAAAAATCGCCACGAAAAACACGAAGAACAGTAGAAAAAACCGCTTGAAAGAAAACCCTTTAGAAAAAAAATTTGAATTTCGAATTCTGAAAAAATCACAGGCCCTAGATTTGTTTTTTCAGTGATGAAAAATTTCATTCAAAAAGTTTTAGAAAAAACAAAAATTTTCTTTCTGCTCTGATACCATAATATAGATGCAAAAGCATATGGATTTCAAAGAATCGATGTTGTTCAATTAATCAAGGAGACAAAGCTCCTTTAAATAGAGTTACAAAGATGATGTTTCTAAAAGAAACAATCATTAACTAGAGGCAAAATTAGAAACAACTTAAATGACCATTAATAACACAAAGAGAAAGATATTATTCTAATAGGCTTGGGAGTAAATGTACTTCCCAAAGGCATGTGTAATAACCTGGCCAAAATTTCTAGACCAAAATTTTGCAATTTTCACAATGTATTTGTTAGACATTTTATCAAACACTTTGACCTTAACTGTTCTAATAATGTTTTCAATTTGTTTTGGGATAGATGTTGTAAACAATCAACAATACATTGAATTCTTAATTCCCAAATAACCATCAACTTCTCCTTAATATAGAAACATTACACTTAATTTGATCACAGAGGAATTTTTGTATAATGCTGGTACTGCTGCTGCAGAACTGAAGTGTCCAGAAATTACAAACAGCAATTGAATTACAATGTTATGGACCAAAATCCACAAACTTGTAAGTCAATTAGCAACAATAACACTTTCTTTCTTCTCCAAAAAGTTGTGGCAGCCTTATACTTGGTACGACAGCCAATAAATAACATAGCAGCTGCTGCTACTAAATGATGGTACAACCATATATAGGGAGATGCTATTGGAATGAAGGGATGGCACCACCTTTGACTGATTTTTGAATTTGCAAGGGTCCATGTTAGCCTCTTAAACTCCCCCCAAATATGATTTGACTTCCTTTCACTAAGAACTACTCCTTCAGAATTGTACGGCAGCTCCAAAGATGAGTCAATTACCTTCTTAGATGCTGCAGCCTCCTTTGTTGACCCTTCTATGCTATGTTGACCATGAGTGAGGTGGCGATGAGGAAAATTCCAAGGATTAAACTCAAATTATTATCGCTGCCTCCTTTTTGGGAATAAGATGTGGTTTGGCCCTCTTAAAGACTTTGAATTCCCTTAATTAATGCCACATTGGGTAATAAGGGGGTCCCTTGACTTGACTTTATGCATCTATTCACCTTAAATGATGTGTGCAACAGGCTATAACTTGTTTGATCCCTCTTTGAACAACTGTTGTGCCATCTTATTTGACCCTCCAAAGGCTGCTATAAAGTATATGGCTGGGTATATTTGTTTAGTGCAAATAAAATATTAATTTTTCTTAGTTCAATAAAATATTAATTCATCACCATTATCACTGCACAAAATATAAACCTTTTGCACAAATTCCTCAATAAGAAACCTTCTTTAATTACTAACTTTTAGCACAATGATGATTTCTGGATGAAATCACTCAAATGGAATCTGAGGCTTTCATCCCCAAATTCCAAATCTTCAGCACATTTTTAATCCTTGCCTGGAACTGCACAGTCCTCCGGTTTTTGCTCTTTAGGAAATCATTGGGGTTTTCGTCCCTCCAGTGAGAAATCTGGCCACAGGCACAAATCTCCAAAAGAGAAATAAACAATATTCGGAAGGCTGTCCTTCCATCTCAGCCTCATTTTATAACCCCATCAGAACTTTCTGGAAATTAATTATAAAATCACTTCAAAATATTAATTTCTTTTTTCTCATGAAACTGCCTTTATAGTATTTATTTTATTTTATTTTGGTGCTAGGTAAAGTCACTTTATTAAAACAGTATTAAAACCATAAACACAATTAATTGAGTATTTTTATTTCTTCTCCGGAAACCTGGGCCAAAAAATGGGGACATTACAACATGGAAGAGTCCTGGGAAACCCTCCATTTGGCCACTAACCTTTCAATTGGTAGAGATGATCAACAATAGATCAAAGTTTTAGGGGTCTTAATGGGCTAGAAGGTATGAATTAGAACTCAATTATTTTTGTTAAATTTGTTGTTATCTCTCTGCATAAGAAGGCCTATGATGCATTGTTGGGTTGGGGATGGTTGATAGTAGCCAAAGCTGACATCATCTGGAAGAAAAATATTATATCCATTGAGAATAAAGGAAGAAAATATATAATTAATCTTAAAAATGAATCTGTAAGTGAGGAAGCAACTTCCTCAATTTTAGACTTAAAACCAAGGGAAACCTATGGAGAAAATAAAAAAGGGCTCATGGAGCTGAAGAAAGAAGGGATCTTGGACCCGTAGTATTGCTCTGAAGATGAAACAATTTCTCTGAATGAACTATTTCATTGGCAGCTAGAGGATTACAAGCTCTTTCTACTAGAGTGTAATATGATCCAAACTATGGAAACTATGAAGGATAAGAGAAAAAAGGAAGAGGCTCAAGGAGATTGTTTGACATCCATAAATCATATATTCCCACTGGAGTATGAAGAATACAAACAAGGGAACACAATGTAATATCCCTTGCCCAAACTGACTGATTTTGGCTCAAGGAATATTGTCAAACACTTTGTATGTTGTCTTTCTCTATTCTGATTTTTGTATTTCAGATTGTTTGATATACTTTGAAAGTTGCCAAGAAATTTAGGATGTTCACAAATGATGTTGACAATACCTCTTACAATGAACTAGTATGCGAGTGCAGTTCTTTTTGGTATTTTCAATGCATATACATGAAAACTAGATATGGAATGCATACCTACAGCCAACTGATATTTCGACAAACAATTGGCATGCAACTAGTATGCTGATCATATATGCTATTAAAAGGACATTTCGTCAAACAAATGGTATGCAACATATATCTTCTTTATTGAATTCATTCCTAAGTACAATGCTGCTATGGATTTGCCAAGACTAATTGGCTTACAAAAGACTACAGCAATGCCAAATCTGATTCTAAGTTATCACTTACAACAGCAAAATTATATGCCTAAGATTTCAATACTAACTACTAACAGTTGCAAGAGGAACTTGATAATAGTGATGCTCAATGATGGAGATGAAAGTTGCAATCGGAATCAAGCA
The DNA here is from genome assembly GCF_030272615.1 of Cryptomeria japonica. Classification (NCBI taxonomy): domain Eukaryota; kingdom Viridiplantae; phylum Streptophyta; class Pinopsida; order Cupressales; family Cupressaceae; genus Cryptomeria; species Cryptomeria japonica. The sequence continues at coordinate 29,884,746 of NC_081409.1, read as the reverse complement.
CAAATACTGTAGCACGGCACTGTTCATGCACACTGTTCATGCGCACTGTTCATGCATACTGTAGCAGCAAGAACAAACTTTAAAAAGAACGATTACTAATGGCTGCCAATGAATCTTTAGGTCTGCACTCGATAGTCCTCAATATTCTTCAAACCCTTTCTGTTATTCCTTTACTTTAAGCACAAATAGAACTCCAGAGTGAAGCTTTCCTGAAATGCCAAATTCAGTGGATATTTCACCACCTCAAATGGTTGCAACACTGAAGAATTGACGCTCTCCAATGGCTAACTGAAATCAGAAACCCTTGGCTTCTTCTCCCAATTTCATATCAAATGTAATTGACAATAATCCGATGATAAGAAAGAACCTCTCTTGGTAATTTATTCTTTCCTTGTAGGAGCTCACTTACTTTTCTTCCCAATGTGGGATAAAAGACATTCTTATATTTGCACCTTACAATATTAAAGTGACTTTATTATTATAAGTTACTTTATAACTTTATAATAACATTAAAATATTTAAATAAATCACTTAAGCCACTTAAACTTTAATATCTCTTGAAATACTTGTCAGATTGCTATGCTGTCTGAAATAGGAATCTCTCCTCATAATTCCCCATGTGACCAAACACACTTTCTAAAAATAGAAAGGGTCCATCTCTATTACCCCTGACTTACTATACATAGTAAGTATGGCAAATGGAGTCCAAATGATATCGAACAAAGGCCAATTCCCTTGGAGAAGAATCAATCCTCAGAAGACCCTCTAACCATCCACATTAGCCTACGAGGGTCCAATAATAGGCTAATCATTGGCTAGCATGATGTCACTAGCTAGAAGGGGACATCACAGTCCGCCCTTCCTGAAATTGCTTGTCCTCAAGCAATCTCAACTCTGGATGCTGTAAAATCTCCTCACTCTCCCAAGTAGCATCCTCAACTGGCATATCCTTCCATTTCACCAAGTACTCCCGGATAGTGCGCCTCCTTAAATTCCTTTCCCTGAACTCCAAAATAGCCTCTGGCACTAGAACCTATTTACCCTCATCATCTAAGGGTGGGAGGATTGTAGAAGGAACAATGTGGTGTCCTAACGCCTTCTTGAGGCGTGACACGTGGAAGACATTATGGACTTTGCTCTCAGCTGGCAAGTCCAACTCATAGGCCACCTCTCCTACTCTTCTGATCACCTTGAAAGGCCCATAATACCATGGCTTCAATTTCTCGGCACCACTCCTTTTTAGAGTGGACTGGCGGTAAGGCTGTAGCATCAGGTATACCATATCTCCTACCTCAAATGCCTGCTCAGTCCTCTTCTGATCCGCATACTGTTTCTGCTGATTCTGTGCCTTAGCAATATTCTCCTTAAGAGCCTTCACAATGTCCTAGCTCTCTTGCAACAAATCCCCAGCACTAGGCACTCTACTGTCACTCAGCAAAAGGTCCATGAAGTTGGGCACCTCATACCCATATAATGCCATGAAAGGTGACATCTGTATAGACATGTGATAAGTGGAATTGTAGCAATACTTGCATAGATAAATCCACTTAACCCAAGCCTTCTGCTGCCCTGCTATGTAGTTCCTGAGGTATCCCTCCACCCATTTGTTGACTATCTCAGTTTGTCCATCTGTCTGAGGGTGGTAGCTAGTACTCGGAGTGAGCTCTGTCCCGCATAACCTGAACAGCTCCTGCCAGAAGTGACTCATAAACCTGTTGTCCCTGTCACTGACTATGCTCCGAGGTAGGCCATGTAATCTGAACACCCCACGAAAGAATAACTCTGCCACCTGCGTAGCAGTGTATGTAGTCGTGATCGGAAGGAAGTGGACAAACTTTGTAAGCCGGTCCACAACAACATATATACAGTCTCTGCCCTGAGCTCTCGGCAGTCCTGTGATGAAATCCATCGACAAACACTCCCACTTCCTATCAAGAATCGGAAGTGGCTGTAATAATCCGGCTAGGTAAGAGTGTTCCTGTTTATTTTGCTGACAAGTAGGACACTCTCTAACATACTGCAACACATCAGCTTTGAGCCCTTTCCAAGAAAAGCGCTCACGAATCTGCCGGTAGGTTTTATAAAAACCCGGATGTCCTGCCATGGGTGAGTTATGATAAACTCTCAACACCATCCTCCTCACCTTTGAGCCTAGCACCAAATAGATATGCCCTTTGTAAATGATGACCTCATTCACAAGGGTGAAATCACTATCCTGAACCGATCCATCTATGAATCCTGATGCCCACGTATCCTTTGCATACTCTGCAAGGATCAAATGCCTCCAATCCTCTGATATATCTGTCATCAAGCTCAAATGGGGTCTGCGTGACAAGGCGTCTGCTACTACATTCTGTGTCCCCTTGAAATAGGTGATATCAAAATCATATGCCTGCAATTTACTCACCTATTTCTATTGCCTGTCATTAAGCTCTCGCTGTCCTAGGAAATGTTTCAGACTGTTGTGGTCCGTTTTTATGCAGAATTTGTTGCCCACCAAGTACTGCCTGAATTTGGCCAAAGCATGCATTATGGCCAACATTTCCTTGTCATAAATGCTGAAGCTTCGCTCAGGTCCCTTGAGCTTCCTACTCTCATATACAATCGGGTGCTTGTCTTGCATAAGCACTGCTCCCACACCCTCACCAGATGCATCACAATGTAGCTCAAAAGGCTTGTTGAAGTCTGGTAATGCTAGAACTGGACATGAAGTCATCAACTCTTTGAACTTATCAAAACACTCCTGTGCCTCAAGAGTCCATAGGAAAGCCCCCTTCTTCATCAAATCGGTCAAGGATGCTGCATGCCTGGAGTAACTACTGACAAACCTCCTGTAGAATCCACACAACCCCAAAAATCCTCTCAACTGTGTAAGGTTGACTGGGCTAGGCCACTCAACAATAGCATGAATCTTCTCAGGATCCATGCATACGCCCTGTGCACTGATAATGTGACCTAGATATAACAACTCTGATAGGCCCAGATCACATTTTGATTCCTTGGCATACAAGGATTCTCTGCTCAATATGCTCAACACTGTATCCAAATGCTGCAAGTGCTCATCCCATGATTTACTATAAACTAGGATGTCATCAAAGAAGACTAATACAAATTTTCTCAGCTGATGCTGAAAAACCCTATTCATCGTGGATTGGAAAGTAGCCGGAGCATTAGTTAGCCCAAATTGCATAACTACGAACTCAAAATGTCCACAGTGACACCTGAATGCTGTCTTTTCTATATCCTGCCCTTGAACTCAGATTTGATGATAGCCCGATCTCAAATCTATCTTGGAGAAGAAACATGCTCCATGCAGCTCATCTAACAACTCATCAATCCGTGGGATAGGGTACTTGTTTTTAATTGTCTTTTTATTCAGGACCCTGCAATCAATACACATCCGGAGTGTACCATCTTTCTTCTTCACTAACACCACTGAAGAAGCAAAAGGAGATTTACTTGGTCTGATGTGACCCATGGTGAGTAATTCCTTGATGGTCTTTTCTATCTCATCCTTCAATCTCTTCGGATGCCTGTATGGTGTGATCATGATGGGCTTTGCTCCCTCTTCCAACTTAATGACATGCTCAATACCTCTGTCAGGAGATCTACCTAGGGGAATCTCACTGAAGACCTTATAATGCTTAATCCTCAGCTCCTCTATGTCCGGATGATATTCCGATTTCTGCTGCCCCTGTGCTGGCATGAAAGTGCAACGTACTGCCCACTCAGCCTGATCATGCTTAAGTATGCTTTGCATACACCTGCAAGACATCATCCTGAATTCAGTGTCTTGGATGGCCTTCAGTATGTGTGTTTTTCCATCTGCCTGAAACTTCATCTCCATCTGTTTCAGATCAAGAGTGAATACTCCTATGTCATGTAGCCAAGTCATCCCAAGTACCAAATCTGTGTCGCCCATATTCACCACATAGAAATCAGCCTTGAAGTCAAAATTATTTATCTTCAAGGGTAAGTCTGTGATCTTCCTATCACACTTGAGGACATAGCCATCGGCCACCCTCACTCTTAAGCCCTCAAACTGCTTAGTCTGTATCCCACGCCTCTCAACTAATCTGGCGTCAATGAAATTATGTGTGGCACCTGTATCAAGCAAAGTGATAACCCGCTGTCCAGCCAACACTCCTCTCATTCTAAATGAGCCCTCCTGCTGTACACTAGTGAGACGTGCCTCCTTAAGTCTTCCTTCAGACTTGTCCTCACCGTTGGTCATTTTGTTCAAGTGCTCATCTTCTGTGCCTCCCTGTTCTTCATCAGATTCTTCTTTATCTGCTTGTTGGTCTGAATTTTCAGAATCCGAGTCCTCGTAATAGGCCCACATAACCTTGTTTGCTTTCCCTTTAGGACGCAAAGGACAATCATGATCCCTGTCGTACGGTCCTTTGCAATAGAAACATAATTTCCTCTTCCGCAAATCATTAAGAGTGTCTCTGTCAAGGGGTGCAAAAGACTTATCCTTATTGTCAGTTTTGGACCCTGCCTGTTCAGGTCTTTTGAAGAACGGTTTGTTGTCTTTGCTGGAAGATGCCCCTTTTGCATGAAACTTGTTTGCGGATGCTGCAGATTCCATGTCTTTGGCCTTACCCATAGCCTCCTGCAGTGTGGGAGAATTGAATGCTTTAACCCAACCCCTTAGTGGTTCGGTTAATCCCTCACAAAATAGAACTATCAGTCTCTTTTCAGAGATATCTGGTACCAACACTGCCAAGCGCTGAAATTCATTAATAAATTGGTCCAAACTTCCTGTCTGTTTCAGCTGAGCTAGCTCTCTGAAGTAAAACTCAGGGTCCTTTCTATCAAACCTCTCTACCAACCTGTCAACAAACTCCTGGTATGAAGTCACCTGATTGTGCTGAAGTGTGATCAATCCATGGTACCACCAATCATGTGCTACCCCCTCTAGATGTAATGTGGCATATTTAATTGCCTCCGTTTCTGTCATAGGTCTCAAGGCTAAGAAAGTGTCGAGCTTGTGAATCCAAGCTTGTGCTGTCGATCTCCCGCTGCCGTCAAAAGTGGGTAGTGTAAGCTTGCCTGCAACATGCTTCAACTCACTATACTGGTGGGGTCTCCTGTCTTGTCTCATGGAGCGGTAATGCTCTCTCCTCTGACTGACAAACCTGTCAAAAGGAATCTGCTCTCGAACCTGTGGCGTCAAGAGTTCCTATTCATCATTTGCTGCCATAAGGTTTTCTGCAAACATCTCTTCACCCGCCTCTTCTACCTGTTCCTCTACCGGTTCATCTCTAACAAAAGTAGGGCGTGTAGGTCTGTCTGCCGTCCTGGATCGTGTCCTCCAAGCCCATGGGGGACCGTTCTCACTCTGATTATCCTCTTGTTCTCTATTCTGCCTCGCTGGTGGAGCCATGCGCTCCATCATGGCTGTGAGTGCCTGTAACATCTGAGCCATCTGCTGCTGCCCAGTAGTCATAACTCTGAAAAATTCTCTAGTCTCTCGATCATCATTATTCCTGTGGCCTCTGGGTGGACTATTTGACTGCCTCTCATCCATGGCGTCTGGTAGCCTGTCTACCTGTTCTCCTTCCAACAGTGCCCTTCTGCGTGTGTAATACCTGTGAGAACCAACTTCTTTCTGCTGCATGTGAATTTCGTAACCCTCAGGATGGCAGGAAATTAGCTCTGATACCACTGTAATATCCCTTGCCCAAACCGACTGATTTTGGCTCAAGGAATATTGTCAAACACTTTGTATGTTGTCTTTCTCTATTCTGATTTTTGTATTTCAGATTGTTTGATATACTTTGAAAGTTGCCAAGAAATTTAGGATGTTCACAAATGATGTTGACAATACCTCTTACAATGAACTAGTATGCGAGTGCAGTTCTTTTTGGTATTTTCAATGCATATACATGAAAACTAGATATGGAATGCATACCTACAGCCAACTGATATTTCGACAAACAACTGGCATGCAACTAGTATGCTGATCATATATGCTATTAAAAGGACATTTCGTCAAACAAATGGTATGCAACATATATCTTCTTTATTGAATTCATTCCTAAGTACAATGCTGCTATGGATTTGCCAAGACTAATTGGCTTACAAAAGACTACAGCAATGCCAAATCTGATTCTAAGTTATCACTTACAACAGCAAAATTATATGCCTAAGATTTCAATACTAACTACTAACAGTTGCAAGAGGAACTTGATAATAGTGATGCTCAATGATGGAGATGAAAGTTGCAATCGGAATCAAGCACAAATACTGTAGCGCGGCATTGTTCATGCGCACTGTTCATGCATACTGTAGCAGCAAGAACAAACTTTAAAAAGAACGATTACTAATGGCTGCCAATGAATCTTTAGGTCTGCACTCGATAGTCCTCAATATTCTTCAAACCCTTTCTGTTATTCCTTTACTTTAAGCAAAAATAGAACTCCAGAGTGAAGCTCTCCTGAAATGCCAAATTCAGTGGATATTTCACCACCTCAAATGGTTGCAACACTGAAGAATTGACACTCTCCAATCGCTAACTGAAATCAGAAACCCTTGGCTTCTTCTCCCAATTTCATATCAAATGCAATTGACAATAATCCGATGATAAGAAAGAACCTCTCATGTTAATTTATTCTTTCCTTGTAGGAGTTCACTTACTTTTCTTCTCAATGTGGGATAAAAGACATTCTTATATTTGCACCTTACAATATTAAAGTGACTTTATTATTATAAGTTACTTTATAACTTTATAATAACATTAAAAATATTTAACTAAATCACTTAAGCCACTTAAACTTTAATATCTCTTGAAATACTTGTCAGATTGCTATGCCGTCTGAAATAGGAATCTCTCCTCATAATTCCCCATGTGACCAAACACACTTTCTAAAAATAGAAAGGGTCCATCTCTATTACCCCTGACTTACTATACATAGTAAGTATGGCAAATGAAGTCCAAATGATATCGAACAAAGGCCAATTCCCTGAAGGTTGGAGAAGAATCAATCCTCAGAAGACCCTCTAACCATCCACATTAGCTTACGAGGGTCCAATAATAGGCTAATCATTGGCTAGCATGATGTCACTAGCTAGAAGGGGACATCACACACAACCTTAGCTGAGACACTAGCATATAACTTTAAGCAAAATAAAAATATCAAGTATAAAGAACCCTTGCCTAGAAAATTAAATTTGGAGGAAGGAAGTTGGGAGACAATAATGGTTGGGGGATGAATGGGATCCACTGTCAAAAACAGCATTAAATTTTTTTGCCGAATACAAGGATGTTTTTGTGTGGACCTATAAAGATCTTAAGGGAGTACCTCCATGCCGGAAGTTGTCATTAATTTCAAAGGTGAGAAGACATATTGTCATTGATGTCAAGTTTATGAGCAAGATTGTTATAATAATGTCATTAATGTTGTCATTGATGCCACAAGTATATAGACGATTGGAAGTTGTCAATGATGTCAAAGTTCATAAAGCAAAGATTGATAGACTAAATAGCTGCCATCATTATCATTGATGTCAAATGTGGGAAAGAAGGAAATCGTTGTCAGAGTATCAAAGGATGGTCGACTTCATGCAGCATTGATATTGCATCTATATTTGGAGGAATTAAACAATCTTATAGTCTTTTAAGGAATCGCCTCTCACTTAGGCCGATCCTCATCTTGAAGTCAATGTTATTAGAATGAAACTTAAATCTATTGTAATCCTTTTGAAGGTGGTCAATTCTCATCATGGCGGCAACCCATGTTAAGTGTTTAAGAAAAGCTGCATTGGAAAGTTTAGGATAGCAAACTATCATAAAGTACTATTACCAGTGATAAAAAAATATTTAACAAAGGCAATGATTAAATATAAGTAAAAACAGTGCTTATACTTGTGTTTATTAATAATAAACTAGGACAAAATACAAGGCAGCATATGATTAAAAGTAGCGATAAAAAAAAAGGCAGTGAATTAATATCCAAAATAGCACAAAAGACTAATGCCACATAAGAAAAAATAGCACAAAAGACAAAATTCGCACACAAGACAAACGATGTAGTAATTCAAAAGGTACGATTAGTATAATTTAAAAGGTAGCGATTATATGAGAAAGCAATTCATATGAAACAACAGCAATTACCTTTGTGAAAGGGCAGCAATCCAAATGAAGGGGCATATGGAAATATTTGAAGATAAATAAAATGTTCAAAGGCAGTGTTTAGCATTTAGAAGTTTGTTATCAAAGGACATAACGATTCAAAGGGTTGTCTCTTTTCTAAGAGTTGCATCTTTTCATGTAGAGACATAAAGATATGTAGATATAAAAGGTGGTAATGAAATGTGGAGAAGATAGATGAGAGTGAGGAGTAAACAAGTAATATAAAATACACAACAGCAGATCCATGGATAGTATGAAGATTTGAGAAGGAAAATATATGAAGACATATCATTAAAGAACTGTGAAGATTAAAAGCAAAAGTGGAAGGAAATTAGAACAAAAATATGAAGTGTAACTCACATTTATATTGAAGAATTCATGCTGCTGTTTATAAAGAATATGTGCAGTTGTTGTTGGTGTAATTAAGGAATTTATATCATTAAAAAAGTGTGAAGATTAAAAGCAGAAGTGGAAGGAAATTAGAACAAAAATATGAAGTGTAATTCACATTTATATTGAAGAACTTATGCTGCTGTTTATAAAGAATATGTGCAGTTGTTGGTGTAATTAAGGCATTTTACCTTGGTTATTTCTCACCTAGGTCCTAATTACACTTTACTTAAGCTTACTTAGGGAATTACATAGAGTAGCTGGAGCTTTTCCACTTTAGGTGGACTTATCATGTTATTAATTTATCACATCCATCTTTTGTGGTTGCACTTTTCCACCTTAGGTGGGTGATCCGTCTTTAGTGGTGTTATCACAATATCACTTTTCCACTTTAGGTGGGATGATAGGTTATCATTTTTGTCTCATGTCATAAGATTATGACACTTGTCATAATCTTATACACTCCTATGTTTCACCTTGGCCTATATAACCAAGGGATCTCCTATGTACATTCATGAATCCAGTTAATCATATTGTATTGCATCATTGATAGGAATACAATTTATTCTTGTCATATTCTATGTATCTTGTTGTTGTGCTTCCCATTTGGCCTCTAGATCTTGGGTGGCTATCTTCATAGCCAATTCTTACATGGTATCACAGCCACTCATTCTACCCTCCTTACAATTTTTGAGAGTGCGTTCGCCTACTTTGAATTCCGAGGTCCCTGGTTATTGTCATTTGCAATTTGATATAGGGTTTGATGCTTTGTTTGCACCATTACATTGGTGCACAAAGCTTCGATCAAATTCTTCCTCAAATTATCAGTGTTGATTGGCTGTAGTCGGTTCTTGTAGTTGGGCCATATAGATATGGTTTATTGCCTTAAATTTGGATTGTAGGTTCGTGGTTTCCAGCCAATCATTGGCCTATGCAGATTCATGTCAGGCTTCTCTGTGTTTAATCATTGCTTGTAGTTTGGTCGACCCTCTTTGGCACAGTGGGTTGTTTTCTACTGTCATTTATTGTTTTTAGTTGGCGGCAAAACAGAGTATCGGATTTTGTGTTATAATGGTAAAATGCATTTAAGATGGCAAAACCCTAAGTGGGTAGGAACAATGAATATATATTGCCCTTCTGAGTTCATTATGGTCACTTGTAAATTTGAGGAGCTTTTGGATGCAAAATTTGATCGACCCAAGGAAGATTTTTGTGCACGAATAGAGGTATTTCTTGTGACTTGGTTCTCAATGGTAAATTCTAAATTTGTGAGCATTGTGGATGAACCACAACTGATTTTTAAGAAGCGTCTGTTCAAACCCACGTAGGAAGACCCTGTTGGTGCTTTCTCTATTGTTCCCGCCAATATCATTCATAAGGAGGACATTCATTGTTACATACATGTTTCTTTGGACGAATATGATCATAACAAGATAGTCAAATTTAGAAGAATCCATTTGGTTGGTAGTATGCAGAGGCTTAACCCAGAATATGGTAGCCTAGGGTTTATGCAGTTAGATGTTTAGAACGATTTCCCGGTGTTTCTCGAAGAAGATGTGGTAAGGGTTGCATTGAACAAAATTCATGAGGATTTCATATGGCTAGATCAGCCATATATGATTACCAAAGATGCCCTAGGGTTTATGAAGTTAGATGTTTAGAACGATTTCCCGGTGTTTCTCAAAGAAGATGTGGTAAGGGTTGCATTGAGCAAAATTCATGAGGATTCCATATGGCTAGATCAACCATATATGATTACCAAAGATTCCCTAAGTAATGTAATTGGTCTATGGTTCTCAAATTAGTAAAGAATGAAGTTGTCACAAGGTTAACTGGGGTTGTCTAATAAAAGAGCACTTCAGATTAACAACATTATCGATCTCGGTGTAAGATACGCATTGATGGGTATTTCGTACAAGGTTTACTTCAGAAAAAGAGAGGGATCTTCATCCTTTATGACCGTATATGTCGCTCATCAAATGGTAAAGGAAAACAAAGATTATGATTTGTGTGAATTCCTGAGGCTTCAATTGGTGGATAATCTTTCGATGGACAAAGGAAGAAATGTAGCCCTTCTGGTATGGGTCTCTTATTATTTGCCTAATATTTTATTTCTTGAATGCATTGCCTGGTAAAAGTAATATTGTATGGAGAAAAGATATATTTGTTGGTGCTAGATCAAAAAATACTTAGATAATGTGAAGGATAGTAAGGCAGCCTGTTATAATTTCTTCATGGATCTCCGGAATGAGATGATCATTAGAAGCAAGGTTCCTCCGAGGATTGTAGAAATTTACAGAAATGAGATTACCTTAATGGTTGATAAGGACAATTGCTTCTAGAAGTAGTAGAGCCTCGAACTTCATGGGTTACCAAACTTCCCTATGAAATCATTGAATGTGAATGCATGGAAATTGCAAAAATTCTTTTTAATTACCCAAGGATCAAAGTGAAGAAAGGTTTGGGACTTTCGATGAAATAGTAGGTACTAGTGTATATATAGTAGGTACTAGTGTATATATTGGAGAAATGGGACTAGGAGAAAAGGTGGGCATGTTTATGTAAGAACATTATTTAACTATTAAAAGAACTAAAAGGTTATCTACTTCATCTGTAGAGGCTTCTTCCTCTCACATGCAGTCTGCTTCTAAGTTGATAAAATTTGAACAAGTGCATTCTATCAAAGAGAAAAGGGCAAAAACTATAATTGTAGAAAGTGAAGAAGATGAACAAAAGAAAGTTGTGGAAGAAGAAAAGATGTCTTACCCTGCATCTTCTGGGGAAGATCCTCTTGAGGTACTGTTGTGACCATTTCACACATCGCCCCATTAAAATGGGGACCCCCTCTTTTCGCTTCGTTTTTGCTTTCTCTCTGCTTGTTCTTCTCTCTGTTTTAGGGTTTTGAGTGAGTGAGTGGTATGTCTGGACTAGGGCTAAACCTTAGGGGTTCTTTTGGATGTTATTCAGGCTGAGTCCAGTCAAATTTTGAAGAATTGTTAAGTGTCCTCCCGAAGAATTGAGATGATTGAAATAAGGTAAGCCTTTCAGGGGAGTCAAATAGGTCTTAGGTTAGGTCTAATCAGTGTTTTTAGGGTGAAATCCAATCTTGACTAATTGTTAGCATTTTTGAAGGAGAAATTGTGTGTTCTTGCTTGGGTAAGTTTTGATCCATTTTTTGAAGTGAGATGATGCCTGAAACAGAGAAATCGCTCCTGACCCTTGCTAAGGGCCCAGGGCGAGTTTTATCCTAAGTGCAATTTCTTATTTTTGATGGACTTGCTAACTGGTTCCTGGCCTTGAAAATGACCTGATTTTGCCTTGTGAAGTGATTTGAGACTTAAGTTTGAAGCAGTTTGGCCTAAAAGGGTAAAATCGCTCTTAACCCTTGTTGAGGGTCCAGGGCGAAAATATTGTTTAAGTCATATTTGTCATTGACTTTTCTAATGTGTTTTGTGCAGGGTCTCTCGGAAGGATGATTGAACGTCACTGAAGGCGATTGAAGTTTTGAAGGCAGGAAAAGTGATGATTTTTGGCCTAAGAGGGAAAAATCGCTCCTGACCCTTAGAGAGGGCCCAGGGCGAGATTTTGATTTCCTTCATTTTGCAATGGAAAGAGACCAAGTTTTGATCATAAATGGAAAATAAATGACTTTCTCCAGCGACCTGAAGGAGTTTTGACTTGAAATGATGGAGGACCTTGTTTAAAATTGAAAAATCGCTCCCGACCCTCAGAGAGGGCTCAGATCGAAAAATCTTATAGGGGTCATTGCTAGCCTTATTTGGTCAATTTGAGATGTCAAAGGCATGATGGAGGATGAAGTGAGCATGATAAAGTATCCAGACTCGATTAAAGATGATGAGATGAAGGAGTTTTGCCTAGGAAAGGTAAAGTTGCTCCTGACCCTCAGAGAGGGTCCAGAGCGATTTTCTTTGTGTGCACATTTTTTGACCTTTCTTGGACATGAGAACTTATTCATAGCATGAAGCAAGGCGACATCTTCCTTGGCAAAGAAATTTCGAGATGAAAAGTGAAGCATTTTTGGTCCAGGGAGCAAAAATCGCTCCTGATCCTCAGAGAGGGTCCAGGGCGAAAAACTTGAAAGAGGATTTTATTGCTTATTTTGAAGGCATTAACACAATCTAGCTTGATGGAGAGGTGTTTTGATGAGGAAATGAAGATCTTTTAGTCAAAAAATGAAAAATCGCTCCTGACCCTTGCTGAGGGTCCAGGGCGAAAAACCTCAAAATCACACCTTTTCTCCAAAATTTGATAATGCTAAGTTTGCAAGTCAGTGAGAAGGCCTAGTTGAAATGTCTTGAAGAGGTTTTGGATGTTGAAAAATGTTAATCTTGAGTAGAAAATGAAAAATCGCTCTTGACCCTTGCTGAGGGTCCAGAGGGAAATTGACATTTCCACCTATTTTTCCTCACACAAAATGCCAAATTTGAAGTGCAACACGTTAACTGGATATCAATTTACCCTCCAAGAGATTTTCAAGTCAAGATGCGAAGTATTCAAGGCTAAAATTCAAAAATCGCTCTTGACCCTCAGAGAGGGTCCAGGGCGAAATCATCATGGAGTTTAATCAAGCCTTGTTTTAAAAATTAACATTCTCCAATTTGCATTAGATCGCCAAAATTGCTAATTTTGAGGCATTTGGAAAATTAAAATTAAATTAACATTAAATTAAAGGCATTTTGGCATTTAATAAATTGATTTTAAGCCTTAGAAAATTGAACTTTTATTTTGAAGGCATGTAAATTTAATTTTTATTAATTTAAAATTAAATATAAAGCGCTCAAGGCACTATTTTGATTTATTTTGCCAAGTCGGCCCCCCTTTTTTGGAATTTTATTTATTTTTAACCTCCATTTTGCCAAGTCGGCCTAGAGGGAGCAAAGGGGTGAGCGCCCTATATATTGGAGGAGTTTTTTCACATTTCAAATCATTCAATCATTGCCTTAAGTGCGAAATTGGAGAGCTAATTGGAGGTGCGAAATCTGGTTTGCTTGGAGCAAATTTCTTTCAAGTGTTGAAGACTAGAAGGAGGTGGAGTTTATTCTTTTCCAAGCTAGAGGAGGCGCAATTCATTCAAGAGAGGGCTTTGATCTACACTTTGCCTAGCGAAATTCATATTTTTTGCATCATTTCTTAGAGTTTAATACTCAAGAGGAGGTATGGCGAAATCATCTTAACACCCTTATTGAAGATTTGACTTTTTGGACATTTGTTTTTGAAAAATCTAAGTGTTGCATAGTTAATTAGGAAATGATAACTCAAGATTTATTATGAAGTTTCCTAATTAAAATCTTAAATTCTCCTTTTAAGTCTATATTTCTACACTTCAAGATGTATTACTAATTGTGAAATGTTGTGTAGGTGTCAAGATGGCGACTCCAAAGGCAGGAGCATCTACTAGTCGCCCGGCTCTCATCAAAGAAGATCAGAGGAATGACGAATTGGAGACCAGGATCGTGTCCAAATGGAGTAATATCGGAGATACCAACTTGGGAAACTTCAGTGTGAAGAAGTTTCAAGAAGTCCCCTACATTGGCAAGCCATCATCTGTTGCGAAGAAGATAATTGAAAGTGGCATCATCAAGGCGGCAGGTTTCCCTCCAGCAGTCAAGTGTCATGAGCTAATGATCGAGTGTGCTCGCCACTATGACTCACAATCAAGATCGATCGTATCCAAGGAGGGGAACACATTAGCTTACCTTTCAGAGGAGGCTATAAGTGAGGCTCTTCATCTTCTAGAGCATAAAGATATGATTTACAAAAGTTTAGAAGGAGCCAAGTCAATGTATGAAGATGATCCTGACACCTGTCTGAACCTCATCAACAAGAATTGGTTGCTCAAAAGTCGTCCTCGCTTGAACAAGATTCCCAACACACCACATAGGATCGACTTCCAGGAGGAGTACAGAGATTTGATAACTTTGCTCAATCAAGTTACAGGGGCTCCTCAAGCCTTCTACTTCGAAAAATGGATGTTCTTCTTCATTCAACTGATAGTCCAAGGAAAAGGAACGCTTCATTGGGCCAGAATTATTAGCAATAGTTTGGATGTGCAGTTGAGAAGACTAAGGCCTACCAAATCATTCCATATGAGCTCATATGTCATATATGCCTTGATCAGGAGTTTCGAGTATGCAGGGCTACCTCAAAGAGGAGTGATCGGAAGAGGACCCGGAGAAGTGAGAGTTTGTGACTCTTATGTTCATCTGCATCATCCACCTGGAAGTAACTACAAGTTAGTGAATGATACCTTCACAATGAACATCACTAGGATATTGCAAGGCGGGATTCACAATCGACTATCTCTGGATGCACAAGAGCTTGTGAAGAAGTATGGTGCATGGTTCATCCAGTTTCAAAGGTTTACATACATCAGAGTTCATGGGTGTCCTTCACCTCCCTACTTGTTGCCGAGATATCCGACAGACAGGATACTGCTACTTGAGGTAACCAGACAGTTGGCAGTTTGTGCAAAGGTATCCAGACACAAGCATGGAAATGGAGTTCCCGTACCTATCATATTGGGGAATTCAGTTGAGGTATGTCCTAATACTCAAGCTTCGGAGGATGCAGAGAAGGAATTAGCCTTGTATTTATTCACCTTCTTTGCCCCACGGGAGAATTTTGATCCTTATGGTTATATAGAGGAGACAGTTGCTAGGAAGTATGGACATGAGTTTCAGGTGGAAGACTTTTGGATGAATCTCTCAAGTGATTTAGAAGTTAAAAGAAAGATGCATTCCAGATTACCTTTAGATTTCATCAGGAAGTGCAAAGTTTACAGAGTAGCTGATCAAGCCCAGGACAATGGCAAATACCTCCAGTCGTCCTATGACAAGGAAGATAAAAGAGTGAAGATAGATTGGAGCGAGCCTGAGATTTTTGACTTGAGAGCTTTGATGGCTCCGGTTTTATCATGTACTCGTAGATGGGTGGATGTACAACATCAGAAGTTGAGAGAGCAGAACATACCAATGACTTTTACTTTGGAGCCAAGACCAGAAGAAGGAGAAGCAAGCGTAAGTGAGGACACTTCTCATCCTAGAGGCGCAAAGAGGAAAGAAAGACCTGAGAAAAGAGAATCCTCCAAGAAGAAGCAAGAGGCCAATCGAGATCGCCCATCAAGCACATCTTCTCGACATGGAAAGAAGGCAAGTCAAGCTAAAGGTCAGGAGAAAATGGTACCTGAGGTGGATGAATCTATGGAATCCATGGTGCAAAATGATAAGCCAGACAAGGGACAGACACCTCAACATTCATCAAGTCAATCTCCCTGAATTAATAAGCTACAAGAAGATCAGGGAAATGATGATGAAGTGACATCTCCTCTCCGAGAAGATGAACCACTGCCGAAGGAAATGCAAGTTAGAGAAACAAGATCCGCCATCCCGGATTGGTTTAAAGAGAGACTGACAAGGGTGATTGTGGTTGAAGAAGAAGAGAATGTAATTGATTTAGAGAGCCTTATAGGAAATTCTCAAGAGATAACGGAAAAGAAGAAGGCCACCAAGATGTCCAAGGTGATAAGAGATGAAGCAGGATCCGGGAAATTGCAAATAGCTACACCAGTGGTGGACAAGTATGAAGGTGAAATTCTTGCAGATGAGTATGACGTAGAAACATTTGAGCTTGGTCCACTCACTACTGAACAGGCAATGGATGAGGCAACCAATTCATTTGAAGCACTTAAGGACAAACTTAAGGAAGAAGTGGAAAAGAATAGGAAGCTTGAGAGAGAGGTCGGTGCTTGGAGAGGCTACTTTAGTCATCTCAATCAGCCCTTGAGACGTCAGGATCCAGCAGTATCCCCTTTACAAGCACTTCCTCTTGAATCAGTTGGCGAAGCAGAAAGGGTCAAAAGCTTGGTTCAGCTTATGAGCTCTTGGATTGATAAATCCCGCACGGTAGCTGTTGAATTTGCAACAAGAATGATGAAGACAATTCATCGAGCTATCCAGGTCCTTGAGATTATCCATAATCTATTGATAACTGTAGCCGCTTTTGCTCACACTAAAGATGTTATCATTCCTGTCTTGCAAGTAATAAGACAAACACCAAGACGGATCCTGGCACAAGAAAAGATAATGGATGGAGGAACTCATAACCTCCTACAATGGTCAACTCTGCTCCAGATGAAAGAGGTCCTTTTTGAAGACATCAACACCAAATGCGGTCAAGTTGAAGGTATCATCCATCCAATTCAGGATAAAGTGTTTGAAGTATTATGTACCATCCTTGGCCGACGGATTGAGATTGAGATAGATGTGGACATCCAGGAGTTGGAGGATAGAGTCAAGGTCATCTTTTGCAAAGAGGAGAATGTCATCACAGATGAGCAATGAGACTTGATGTTCACTACCATGCTCCTGATTGAGAAGATCAAAGAACTTGAACCTGGATGGGAAACAGCTCTTCTCACTGCTTTCGATCAGGTTATTCACTTGGAGGAACGAATAAAGAATCTTCCGGAGATTCCTATTGCTGAGATTGAAGGAATTGTGTCCAGATTCGTTGGATATGCTAAGAAAGAACATAGGAAAGGGAACAAGGTTCTAGAAGAAAGGTTGTTATAGGATGATGTGGCATCTTAATTATCATTGGTCTATGTTTCCTCGACTTTTGTGCCAATTAAATATTTGGCTATGCATTTAATAATGTTCATCTAAAAGGGGAACTTTTTGTAATAAACCCTAATTAGGGTTTAGGTGTCAAAATCTCAACCATTGATCTTCTTTCGATCTGGGCCGTTCATTGTAATTGAGGATGCTATATATACCCTCACTCATTTTCATTTTATCATTAGATCAGATTAGAAAATTAGAAGAAGATATTAGAGATTAGAGAGCTTAGAGAGAAAGTTATTGTGTAGCAAGATTGAGTAGTGAAGAAAGAATTTTGAGCAATTGTTGTCCATTTGGCTTTGAGATCAATAAAATATTGAAGTTATGGTGTTTTATTGCAATACTTGTGGCTATCTTCATGGTTGTTTATCTTCTTGAATCATTCTCAGTCGAAGTAGTATTTAAGTTTGAAGGACTAAGTGTTGTGCTTGATCTTTGGTGAGATTCATATCCAAACCACTAGCTTCTTACTGATTGTAAGGACACCTTGTGTGGTCAACTGGAGATATTGAGATTGCTTGAACATTCAGTTATCATTGAAATATTGATATGTATCTTTATGATAGTATCTATAATCCTTGATGATTTGAAAATCACTAATCACCTTAGAAGATCGCATCAATTCCAGTAGAGTTGTAATTCATTGGCAATACTGAAATTGGTAGAATCTTACCAAGTCTAGCCTACATTGAGTCATTCTTAGGATTAGAGTAGAATTCATCTCTTGAAACCCTTATCTTTTGATCTTTTTGGAATTTGTTAGTATTAGGAAAAATCTTGTTCTTGCAATCGAGTGAGAGCAACACGGACCAGCTTTCAAAGTGCGTAAGACCCCTTGAAGAAACATCATTCACAATGACCACTGGTGCTTATCCACACGTAGAGATCCTACAATGAAGAACCTTGAAGTCACCCTGATTGATCCTTTTCGCGATATCTTCAGCATTCAAAGGCTTTACTCAAGAGAGGATAAGGTACCCTTGGGTATTTTATTCTGTGTTTGATAGTGTACAAAATACACGTTAACAGAATTTGAAAATCTCTAATCTATAATCCTTGGGTATTTTATTCTGTGAATTGAAAATATTGATATGTATCTTTATGATAGTATCTATAATCCTTGATGATTTGAAAATCACTAATCTCCTTAGAAGATCGCATCAATTCCAGTAGAGTTGTAATTCATTGGCAATACTGAAATTGGTAGAATCCTACCAAGTCTAGCCTACATTGAGTCATTCTTAGGATTAGAGTAGAATTCATCTCTTGAAACCCTTATCTTTTGATCTTTTTTGAGAATTGGTTAGTATTAGGAAAAATCGTATTCCTGCAGTCGAGTGAGAGCAACACGAACCAGCTTTCAAAGTGCGTAAGACCCCTTGAAGAAACAGCATTCACAACGACCACTGGTGCTTATCCACACGTAGAGATCCTACAGCGAAGAACCTTGAAGTCACCCTGATTGATCCTTTTCGCGATATCTTCAGCATTCAGAGGCTTTACTCAAGAGAGGATAAGGTACCCTTGGGTATTTTATTCTGTGTTTGATAGTGTACAAAATACACGTCAACAGGTACATAAAGTGTTGGATATGATTGAGCACCCCGATGGACTAAGAACTACAAGTGGTTTGTACCTGGTGGTACCAACATATGATCAGGAGATTATTGCACATGCATTTGTTGCTTATCTGATCTAAAACACATTGGTTCCTAATGATGTTGCAGATTTGCTTCCGGATGTC
The DNA here is from genome assembly GCF_030272615.1 of Cryptomeria japonica. NCBI lineage: Eukaryota > Viridiplantae > Streptophyta > Pinopsida > Cupressales > Cupressaceae > Cryptomeria > Cryptomeria japonica. The sequence continues at coordinate 29,865,836 of NC_081409.1, read as the reverse complement.
TTAGTGGAAAACCTAGCTGAACATATGGCTTCGGATGATACTAGCGGTGAAGTTAGCGAGAAAAGTAAAGAACTCTCTTTAGGAGACGAGATACGAAAGAATCTACATTTTAAGATGATGGGGAAATGTGTAAAGGCACATCACAGATTAAAAGCTTACTTAAAGAATCTCAAAACGTGCATTGAAGATGTTGTTTGGTTGTATCGTTATTGTTTAAGATGGCTTGATGCCACCAAGAAATTCAAGGAATAAATTGACTCAAGTGAGTCACAGAGCACTGATTTAGCCAATTCGTTTTGTAGATGGAGAAAATTGAATTTGAATCTTATGGCACAAGATCTAGATGATTCAACATCTTATCAATGGAGTACCTACAATAAACACACACATGCAAATGCAAATATCTAAGCTAAAACACACATGCATGCAACATAAATTCACTCCATTGTTCTCTTACCAATCAAGATATCGTGTTCGAAATATGGGTGCTCTCAGAAGCACGTGCACAAGAAGCTATGATGGATGGATATAAAAGATTATCAAATGCAATGAAATGAAATGGATATGAGAAATCAATGAGATGAACACAATGATCAAATATGCAAACTAGAATGCAAGATAAAATATTCAAATTGCAAGTATGCAAATGATAGAGAGATTTGCTAGGCTTAGGAATGAGGAGCAAGGTATTTATAGATGTTCTCAGGGTGGAATCCAAGTTTCAAGACAAATGTGGGATAAAAGATTAGTGGGGGATGTTTGTCCCACATGTATTAGGTGAGTGTAATTGACATGTGTGGAAGATGATAAATAGGAGATGAAATAGATATGAAAGAGATTTAGGAAATGGATGAAAAAATGGATTTAATGAAGAATAATGTTATTAAATGGATTCATTTAATATATGATATAATATGAATATTGTGATATAGTGAGGAATAATGGAATAATGAAAAATGAATATTATAAGATACTGAAGATGAATAATGGATAATATATTATAATGAGGAATGAATATTATTAATGGATCCACTTGACGATGTAGGAAAAATTAAGATTAATTAAGAGGACATTTTAATGAAAATTTAATGTGTCTACACTTTGCCCCTTTTTGAGACAATGTAGCCTGTTGCGTTGTTTCAAAGAAAAATTGATCAACTGATTTATGCCCTAGGGATATCCTGGTAAGGATGATGATAAATATGATATGCACCCTTGAGAGATTGATCGAACAGATTGTGATGGAAATTGATCTTTCGATAGATGACGGGAAAATGATTAGATGATTGATATTGCGCGAGTGATTAAGCTGCGATGCACATTTGATGAAAATGCACAATTGAGAGGCGTAACTGAACAATTGATGTACATGAGCAGTATAGCCAAATTGATAAGCTGATGAAGCTGATTGAGCTGATATGGATTGATGCTAGCACAAGATAAGTTGATCCAATGAGTGAGTGCTTAATTGATCTAGGGGCAATGAGATTTCGAGAAGCAAGTTGATTGATTTGATAAAGCCATTGAGAGACATGTATCCGTTGGATTAAGCAATTGATTGATTGGATTTAGAAGGATGATGAAGGGAAGATGAAAGAAAGAAATGAATGATAGAACATGATGAAAGCAATGAAGGAAATGAAATGATAAAAGAGAGGTGATGAAAGAAATAAAGAAGGAATGAAAGAAATGAAGAATTGATGAGAGAGATGAAGAAGTGATGAAAATAATGAAGATGTGACGAAAATTTGTTCTTGAGTCTCAAAAGCCCAACCATAAGCCAAAAACTCAAGAATGTAAATCCAACATCATATAATGGAGCGTTCTCTCAATGAACACAAATGAAGAACAAAACAAAATAAACAAAACAAATGCATTCATAAGCTATCTAACTTCATTGTTTCTCTATCAACCAAGATCTTGTCTTTGCTCTTAGATTTTTCAAGCAATTTGTGCAAGGGGCTATGGAAGAATGAGATGGGTTGATTGAATAAAAGATTGATCAAAGTCTCAGTTACCTGTTCTTGCCAAAAATGGTTGGGTCTTGGTCTTGGTTCATGCCCGGTCCTAGTCTGAGCCTTGTTCGACCTGGGTCCCACCCAGGTCCTGCCCAGGCGGCTGGGTTCCCTATGGGTCCTGCGCCGCCTGGGCAGGACCCAGGTCGAACTAGGGAGGACCCGGGTGAACCCAAGCCCGTGGGTTCCCAAAAACGGGGTGCACGAGTTAGAAAACAAAGAAAAACAATTAAAAAACAAATTTTTTAATCTTATTTTAACATCTAAACCCTAATCTGCCCCTTTATGATGCATTTCATGCATCAAAACATGCATTCAACTCATTCTACTTGCATTTTTGAAGATTTTTTCTCTACAATCAAGTTTCTTAGTTTTTGTATTTTTCTTTGAAGGTGACGACTACGAAGGTGTGAGACACGCATCAAAGGCATATGAATCACTGGAGAAGGAAGATTTAGCCATTAAAGGTAAGTGAATCTGAATTTTTTTCAAGTTTTCAAGATTTTTTCCAAGTTTTTTTCAAATTTTTCAAATTTTTTAAAAAGTTTTTTTAAATTTTTAAATTTTTTTATAAAGAAGTCTTGTATATTTTTTACACGTTGTATGCATAGTATGGGGTTATAATGCCGAAATTTTAATAATTTTTCTCAATAATGTTGTGCTTTCTCTTTTCATTTTAGGTGCATTATTCATATAATCATACATAATGGTTGGAACTGGAAGTGCAAGTGCAAGCTCTAGTTCAGTTGCAAATGTCTGAACTGAAAATAACCCCTTTAAAATTGATCAAGATTCACCACTTTGGCATTATACAACAATGATCAAGCAAGTGTTTGGTGGTGGGGGTTTTGTTTGGCAGTGCAACCATTGTGGCACTGAGTATACCAGCTCATACTTTCGAGCGAAAGGCCACCTTTGTTTCATCCCTGGGCGTGGAAGAAAATTTTGTAAGGGATCAGATGGCAGGGGTTTGTCAAAAGCTCTAGTTTTGGGATATGTTAGAGAACAAGAGGAAGCTGATAGGAGAAGTAGCAAAGCAAAGACTGATCATCCTCTTGTCCATTCAAGCTCAACGTCTAAGAGGCCTTCTAGTAGCATTGGCTCCACAAAACCAGCCGGTTCACATCCTTTCATGCAAAACCCACCAGTTGATGCAGTAGAGAATCAAAATGTTGTGGCTTCACGGAAAAGAGGCCCATTGGATTTTGCCTTAAAAAATGAACTGAGAGAGATTGCAGATTCCAAAATTGGACGTTGCCTTTATGGCAATGGGCTTCCTTTCAACCTTGTTAGATCACCTTACTTTCGGGACATGGTGCATACTCTTTGCAATACACCTTCTGATTATGTTTGTCTAGGCTATGAAAAGGTGAGAACCACCTTATTGGCAAAGGAGAAAGCATCCGTAGAGTCACAGTTGAAGGTCATCAAAGATACATGGCAGGAAACAGGTGTGACCATTGTTTCTGATGGATGGAAAGATTGTAAAAATAGGCCATTGATCAATGTTATAGCATTGTGTCCTAAAGGGGCAATGTTTTTGAAAGCAGTGGATTGTGAGGGGCAAGTGAAAGATGCAAGTTTCATTGCCAATATCTTGATAGAATGCATTGACATGGTGGGGCCTCAAAATGTTGTCCAAGTTGTAACTGACAATGCTAAAAATTGTAGGGCAGCAGGGACTATAGTGGAGGCTACATATGGTCACATCTTTTGGACACCATGTGCAGTACACTCACTCAATTTAATCATGCAAAAGCTTGGCACACAAATTGATTGGGTGAAAAAACTGTATGCGGAGGGCGAGGAGATTCAAATGTTTGTGACTAATCATCATATGTCACAAGCCATTTTCAGGACCTTCTCCAAGTTGGAGTTGTTGAAGGTAATTTATAATTACTAATTTTAAATTTTATTTTTTAATTTTTTAGTTTTAAATTTGTATTTTTTATAGACTTACATTTGATATATGTTGTGTATTTTGTTATGTCATGTTAGGTTGCTGAAACATGAATTGCATCTCACATGCTCGTCTTAAGACGACTTCTGAAGGTGTGAGACGCCTTGAGTTCTATGGTCATCAACAGCTTGTGGAGTGTATGGAAGCAGTCCCACACAGAAAGAGCTCTAAAAGTAAGAGCATTGATCCTTAGTGAGAAAAAGTGGGATGATGTGGAATATGTTTTGAATTTCACTGAGTCCATCATGAGCATGATCAGGCATGCTGATACTGATCGCCCATGTTTGGGTGAGATTTATGATGGCATGGGTTGCATAGTGGAAAAAATAAAAGAAGTAATAAATAGAAAAGAAAATGACCCAACGGAAACATTTTTCAAAGTTGTGCAGAAAATTGTTGTTGACCGTTGGAACAAGATGACCACCCCCTTACATCTCTTAGCATTTGCTTTGATGCCAAAATTTTATAGTGCAGAGATGCTTGCAACACCAAGGAGGGTGCCACCATATAGAGATGCAGAGGTTGCTTCTGGCTATAGGGCTGCCTTTAAAAAGATATATCAAGATGAGGAGGCAAGAAATATTGTCTTGAGGGAGTTTGGCCAATTTGTATTTGCAAAAAATCATGATGTTGTAGCTCTTAATGCTAGATATGGGATGGATGTTGATGAGTGGTGGTATGTACATGGTCAAGGCTCCGTTTACTTGTAGCCTCTTGCAATTAAACTTAACTCCCAAGTATATATCTTTTTATTTTTATTTTTATAGTTTTCGAATTCCATTTGATGCTATCATATTTTTATTTTATAATTTTAATTTATAAATTTCTAATTATGTTTTAACTTTTAATAGGTTGCAAGTTCTTCTTCAACTGAGTGGAATTGGAGTACATACTCCTTCATCCACTTAGTCAAACGTAATCGTTTGGGTGCAAAGAAAGCAGAGGATTCGGTCTACGTACACTCCAACCTTCGTTTGTTGTCACATAAGGACCCTAGATATAGTGAGGGTGTAACAAGGAATTGGGATCTAGCCCCTGAGTGTGCTGATTTAGATGCTACAGTTGCACAACTTTGCCAAGTCTCTATAGACAAGGCAGTTATGGAATTTGAGAGAGACATAGCTAGTGGGAGTGGCATTCCATTTGATATTGGTTCAATTGATGCTGAATTTGAACCACTTGATGACCTTGGGCTTGGGTTGGATGCTTCAGATGAAGATGAATATGGAATTTAAATCCCATAGATGGCTTGTAATTTGAATGTTTAACTTTATACTTTATTGTGTCATGACATTTTCACATTTTGAAACTTGAATCAGTTGAAACTTGAAACTTGAATATTATCTTTTTTGCAAATTATGAATATGATATTACATTTATGATTTACGATATATCAATATCAGAATATTTATTGGCATTGGCAATTATGGATTTATGATTTATGATTTATCTGTTATCATTTTTGTATCATTGTATGGGAAAGTTACATTGTATGTTTGAACTATGAACATATATAATTTTTTTTGCCGAATCCGCGAATCCGTACCCGAATTTGAACCTGAATCCGAACCGGAACCGGTAACTTAGATCAAAGTGATTGAAAAAGACTAAATATGCAAATGATATGATGCTGACATCATGACCTCCAATTTCAAGAAGCGAGAGAGGCTTATGTGAGGAGGATCATAGGTTTAAATAGATATCAGTTGACGTGGCGAAAGTCGTGTCGCCACAACTCTCTATCGGCCAACACAGAATAGAATTTACTAGCTGAGTATCCTATCCTCCTTGTATAAGGAAGCCCTAATGCTGTTTTAGTTGATCAAAGGGGACAACCTCAAGGTTCCAAATGTCAGTTCTTGACTGCGGGATAACTCAACGGTCGATGTGTTGCTGGGAGCACAAGGGGCCTTACATTTTGCAACCGGCTGGTCTGCATCTGATTCTCAAACTAGGGAATAAAAGCAAAGGAGAAGGGTTAAGAGACCTAAGATTAACAATACTAGTGTGCGAGTAGACGGATTCAACATAACCAATCCCTACTTGGCCAGAATAGCTCACAACCTCGCAAGAATGGTGCAATCTTAAAGGGGATTTGAATATTGTCAGACTGCAGGTGCATGGCTAAGCACCCAATTCTGGCGCAGCTCAGACAGACACCTGCAATTGAACTAAACACAATTTTTATGGCTCAAACTAACCATACACAAGGATGCACAATCAGCATATCCTCAATGGTATGAGCCCGAATCCATCAAATACTTGCACACCTAAAGGATCTATCTAAACTGCTGAAGGAAACCATGCAAACAGACTAAAACCAAGATGATAAACACCAAATCAATGTCCATATATTGATTTCAGCTGCCATTACAACAATTTCTTCAGCATTTCTACTCTATTCCTAACTACTAAATTCTAACCTTCTAACCTATTCTAACTGTCTACAAAAACTCTAACCTGTTCTAACTAAAATCTAACAATCTAACCCTAAAAATCTAACCCTGGATCTAACCCTTTACAATGAGAGGCATCTTGCCTTTTATAGATTTTACAATTTGAATCGATGGCCAGGATTGACTGCATCCAAGGGCCCTGATCTGCCTTCTTCTAGAAGCTGGCAGCTTTAACCCATGCCCACTCAATTCTCAATTATCCACCCAACCATAATTCCAACTACCTACAACTGTTTGGCGTTAATTCGATCAATTTGGTAGCTAGACATAACTGCCCACAACTGACTTGTGTTCCATTGTTTCAAAATATCTTGAGCGGGACCCACAGGCAGCTTTACATTAAACAATTTCAGTCTTTAGAAACTAACTTCTGTAATTAAATCCAACAGTGTATCCTTTTGAGAATGCATATTTGAGCATTCTGTGTGTTCTTTGTCTTCAATCTCGCTAATGGACTTCAACTCTGTGGTTTAGGTGGTGGTGCGCTTCTCAGTGCTTCGTCTTTATCCTTCTGAGGTGCGTTCTTCATTGGCAGCGCTTGGGGCTGTTGCTTTGATCCTACGCTCCTCCATTTTCGCTTCAAGGCGTTGATCACGATCAAGGCTCCTTGACGTTTCAGGCATTCTCTTGGTTCTTCCCAACGACGTCATCGACTTACAAACATTCAATTTTGATCCGCACTAATCACTCTAAAAAATTAAATAGATTAATATAACAAACACCAAATTATAAAGCGACGTTGGGCTTTGTTTTGATGCAGATGAAAGATCTTCACTCTAAAACAACCTGATCCTTTGAATTGAAATGCAAACTCGATCCGCAAGAACATTTTGCAAATTCGGCCATTTGGGACATATGACACGACTTTACTCCTCTATTTTAAATGCCTCCTTGCTTTAGAATGAAATTCGGGATTTTGAATACAAACAAGAGAACTTTGTTATTTTTTCTTTGATACAAAACTCGACCATTGTGCATGAAATGGGCGGTCCTTAGATTTGCAATCTTAAACGTTAAATGCCCTCCCTCTTTGACCCCCTCTTTGACTTGACAAAATTTGGCCTTGAGAAGAACTTGGTGGACTAAACTACCTTGGCAACTCTATCTATCTTGCCGATTTGGGAGAAAATTCGGCCTGGAAAGCCAAAATGCCAAACTTTGTTTGCCAACTTCGGCTGCCAACTTCGGCCTAGAGACCGATTTTGCAAGCCTTTGGTGATTTTCGGCTAAAATGAGGATTTTGGGGGGCTTAGACGTTTTCTTTCCATTAGCCTATGGAAGTTAAAAAAATGCGAGATTTTGAACTTTTGTCTTTGCTTATGAATTTTGGGTCAATGGGGCCTTTTGCAAGTTTGGTCACCCTTTAAAATGTCCTGCCTTTAACTAAATTCAACCATTTGGCTTGCAATTTCATCAAAAATGTCGAACTATATCCCTTTGAAATTCAGGATTCTTGGGTGAATTGTGCGATTTTGCCTTTCTTGTTGTAAAACGTATTAAATAGCCGACTTTTCGTTGTGATTCGATTTTAATATTACCCTTGGCATTTTTTTATCACTTTGGCTTTGACTTGACTTTGTATTATACGGTGGTTATTTCGGCATTTTTGGCTCATGAAATTTTTTAGCCTATGAGCTTAAAATTCGAACTCAGGCTCCTCTTCGGCTAAATTGCGGATTTTGCGAATTGAAGGTTCCACTTTTCGGCTCAAGAGGTGACTTTGTGTGATTGGTCTTTCACCATTTCGGCTACATGAGCGACTTTGTTGTTTTTCTCATTTTCGTCCTATGAAGGCAAAATGTGCGACTTAGAGGTTTTCGGCCTAAATGTACATTTATGTGTGATTTTTACTTTTATATGATTTTCGGCTAAATGACCCTCTCTTGTGATTTTAGGCTTGGCTCTAGTTTTCGGGGTTTGTTTTGGGTTTGCAAGGCATTTGCAGAGGCATCCACTCCAATTTTTACTTTGCCCTATGACCTCGGGCTTCCTAAAGAAATCGCGCGATTTGTATTTTAGAACTTTTTTGGCCCTGAAAGCTCCCTTCTGCGCGATTTCGAGTTTGAAGCTTTTTTCGGCTCTTAGATGGTGTTTTTATTTCGGCCTTATGAGCTGATTTGAGAGCCCCTCCTCATATTTCGGCCTTTTGAGCTAATTTGAGAGCTCTTGAACTTCGCTTTTAGGTATTTTAAGTTGATTTTGGGAGCCTTAGTTGTTTCGAGGGTCTGAGAGGCACGATTTTAAACTCTTTAAGATCTCTCAGGCAAATGAGCCAATTTGCATGATTTAGACTACCATTTTTCGGCCAAATTAAGATTTCACTTGAACTTGAGATTTCATTTGGACTTTACGATTTTTGGCTCACTTCGCGTGATTTTGGCTTTCCTAAGTTTTTTGGTCGAAATGAGCCCTTGCGAGTTACTCTTTTATGATTTTCGGCCTTAATAGTTGAATTGCGCGATTTTGAAGCTTAATGAGATTTTTGAGCGTTTAGACCTTTTGCAAAGTCGGGATTTTGGTCGGTGAATGTAGGGAAAATCACGATTTTCCCCTTTGCGTTTTGACACCTTAATGATTCTGTGCGTGGTCACTCTGCAAGGGGACCTATCGGCATTCCTTTGGCATCCGCATGATTTGAAGGGTTTATTTGGGCATCATTGCTCTTTCTTTGGCGCTTGGAGGCTGTTTGTAGAGTCGAGATACTTAATGGTGAATGCAGACGCGACCTCTATCCTGGCCCCCCTAACCCTATCAGCCAAACCAAACTCAAACACGGGGGGTCCCTTATCCACGACAAGGATGTGTGGGCAAAATGCACAACAATATCCTCATGAAGAAAGTAAGTCGAGAGATCGATGTGGGATGAAAGAAGGTAGTTAGAAAAGATTTATCCCACATCCTCCAAGTTGGTGTGATTGGTGGGGCTAAAAGATAATAAATAGGATGGGAATATGAAAGGGTGAAAGTTAGGAATTAAATGGATAATGGAGATTAAGGATTTAGGAACAAAATGGATCTATGAAACGAGTTTTAATGAATTAAAAGATGAAATGATTTAATGAATCACATGGAAGAAAATATTAATGAATATATAATGATATCGATTTAATCACTAGAAGAAATTATGATTGATCATGAGGACATTTTGATGAATCTTTTTATATGTCTACACGTTTGATGTATACAAGGACAGTGATGGTACCAAGATATGTCATCTCCATTCACAACTACCCTTGGTGCAAGAGCAGAGAGATAAATACAAGAAACAATTTTGTTCTCTCAAGGATGCAATTGAGTTACAAATGTCTTCTCTTATCAAGTTTTTGGAGATTGTTGAAAAGGTTGAGCAAAATGTAAAGAATTTAGACACCTTTGTTAGTGTAGTAGATTTGTGTCTTAAGTGTGAATGTCAGAATCGAGTTCTCTCACCTACAATAGGTTCATGGGATTCATTCCTTGCTGGCCTTAGAGAATAGTACAAGAACATTTGGCCCGCTAAGAAACGCTGACAATTTTTTTGATGATCTATTTTTGGTGAGTAATATGGTGAAAAGTTGAAGATATTTTTACTTCTCTATTTTTGGGTCTCAGTTTTGAGGAAATGTTGTTGATAGGAGGAGCTTGCAGATATATATAGATAATAAATTACCCTTTGTCCTTGATGCCGAAGGGGGAGAAGTATTTTGGAGAGACAAGTATTTTGAATATTATGCACAAGTGTTGCCATCAATGACAAAGGGGGAGATTGTTGCAAATACAAGATTATATTGTCATTGATGTCAAACTTGTTGGTTCGGAAGTGGTCTGGCTAGTCCGGATATGGTTGGGTGTAATGCAATGCTACAAGTTGATGAAAGGTGTTTTGTAACTTTGTGATAATATAGATAGGTGAAGAAGGATCTGCCTGGTGATGGCTTCGGTTATATGTGATATGTCTTGTGGTCTGGCTGTTAGATTTGTTGGTTTGGAAGTTGCTCTATGATGTGCAATTGATACATGTTGATGCAGATGTCATGTAGTTGTATGGAGCGGGCATATTGATACCTGTGATAGCAAATAATGATGTTATATAAAGTTTCCAATGCTTTGTTGGTGATCCTCATTATCTGGAGTTGTGCTTTAGAGAATTGTGACTGTTTTGACGAACAGTTTGGCCTTTGCTCTGGGCTATGGTGGATGTGTATCAAAGTTTATGCAATTGAAGTATGCTAGTTGTGTGGTCATATTCTTAGATGTTCAAATGTTGTACGGATAAAGATATGTTGGTCTGTGACCTAGATAATATAAATACAATAAGATTGTGAAGAGGCCTTTTTGATCCAGTTTGTGGTGGATTTGTGTTTGATGGCTATGCAGCGTTGGTAGATATATAATATTTTTATCATTTCTCATCTTTTTGGTGTTCGAGTAATCTATAATTGAAGTTATGTATGTTTGTGTTCCGGTTAGCTTCGTATTGTGAAGCTGAAGGAATGCGCTGCATTCCTCAGATTGACAAATGATATGAGTGTTGTGGATGGTTGCTTCAATTTCCCTAATGTTTTATGTTGCTTCCTTGATTGTTTGCAAGTTTTGTTATAGGTTTGGATTGGTGGTTGTGTCCATTGCATCGGTCCAGAGTTATCTGTTTCGTCTCTTAAGGCTGACTCATATGTCTTTTGGTCCATACGGTAATGTGCGGCTGCATGAGTGCTATCTTGGATATATCTAGAAGGTGTGCCGAAATGGTGTGACCCATCACATGCTTCATTTGCCTTCTGGATTTGCTTTGGAGATTGTTTTGAGGCTGATGGTTATACATGTACATGTTACATATTTGTGGGCTGACCTAATGAGTGTTTTTTAAGGTTGCAGATGATATTTATAGGACAAAATCTTTGTGTTATGACGTGTGAGAAATAAGAATGTCGAGCAAAGCAATTGTGATACAATACAGAGGTTCGGATGTGTAGGAGTACAAAGATGAAGACTTTTTCAGATGTGTTTTGATTTGTGAACTGTAATCAGCATTCTGGTAGATGTAGTACCTTGTAGTTCAATCTTTTGTCGCCGTTATTTCTAAGCTTATGTATCTTGCCCTAAAGAAGTGATCTTTAGTTGTGCAAGTCCTCATTGTATCTTGCCCTAAGGTAGTGCACCTTACTTGTGTAAGTCCTCTTAGGGGCAGTGAGCTCCTTGGCTTGTGGCCTAAATTTTGTAAACTGATGTACATATATTGTGAGTGGTTCTCATTGTGGTTTTTCCCAGTTTGAGTTTTCCACATTAAAAATCTTGGTGCTCTTATGTGGTTGCCTTGTTATTTCTATCATTTACTTTCATGCATATAGTGGATGAAATATATGTTGTGGTGAATGTTTAATATGCTCAGATTTTAAGTGAGCTGATTCAGCTCCCCCCCTCCTCCCAGCATCCGGTAGTGTTCAACACTAATCATCATTGCAAATTACATAATGCGCATGTGGATTTCAATAAGACTTTCCCTAACAACCCAGCCACGTTATGGAGTCCCTTGGGAAATCATATAAGGCACCTCTAGCCTATCCTTTCCCATCAAGCCTAAGAGAGCGGAATGACACCTGTATTTTGGCCTCCTTGCCCCACCCAGGGTTGGCATACTTGATGGAACTCAGTGCTACTTTCTTTCTTATTATGCATTCCATTTTCCCCTCCATAATGGGATGGCTGGTTGGATAAAGTATTAGGGAAGCCTTAATATAAATTTATCATGCATGAATATCATGATAGCAAGAATAAAAACATATAAATATATATTAACGGCAATATGCTAATTACTTATCATTCGTACATATTATTAAGTTGCACACATGTGAGTTGGATCAGCAAGAAAAGTATTATGCATTATGGGTTATACCAAATACTTGTAACTATATAAGTCTGCTGACTATTCTTATTAATTCTGAAACTGATTGTTTCTTCCTTGGTTGACTACCTTTATTCTCTGTTTCGATGCTCTTTTGAAATGATTTCTTCTCTTATTCTCCTTCGATTGTCTTGCCTTCTATATTAGATCAGAACTCAGTTCTCAGATTTCTTATTTCTTATTCTTATCTATGCTCAATTTATTAATTCCTAGATGCTCAGATTTCGTATTTTCATTTCTCATCCTCATATTTCTCCCTCCCATTCCACTCCTTATTTCCCTCTTCTATTATCATGCCTCCATTGAAGGGAGGTGTCTCTTTGGATGGAGGTGATTCTTAAGAGGGACGTGTCTCTTTGTCATAAGCTTAATCGCTGCTTTTGATGCTTATGATAACTGCTGTTTATTTATTAAGCTCAATTTTAATACCTTCCTTGTCCTAACACCAGCACTTCCTTTGCTTAAACCCTTCATTGCTTATTAATACCCATCGCGTGCCATTGGTTTGGGCACTAATATTGAAGTTGGCTTGATGGGCCACTAGTGAAGTCAGCCTGATATTTATTTGTTTATATTTTATTTATTCTGAACCTCTTAATAGGTGATTACCCCAATAAGTTGGCCCTTCTTATTTAATGTTTATTGGAGTCAGCCCAGCTCTAGTAAATCGCTGATTGGTTTTAGCTATAAATATTTATTTGTTGGTTGTGGCTTGTCTAATATAGTTTACCTCTTTCTTACGCGGGAGGGGCAGGAGGGGCATGGCATCCTTACCCTGACCTCCTTTCACATGAATTTCATGCATCACACAATGTTCATCCTTCCATGCTGGTTGTCACACGCTACTGTGCCATTTTGCAATTGAAGAACCATCATGATACATAATAGTCTGCATTATGAGAAGTGCAGACTTTCAAATTAGTTTCTTGAAGAGAAGACAGCAAAAATTTGCAGGAAGACATCTAATGAATCGTTGCCTATGAATTTGGTTGGAAGCAGTGCAACTGGAAAAAAAGACAAACTTGATCATATTATTCAGACATTATAACTCGAGTCACATGTATGAGCTATGGTGAAATATTAAACAGGAGAAGGTGGCAGAGCAGTTTATTACTATTTAAACAGTAATTGTGATGTATGGCTTATGTTTGAGAGATTAACACACCTACGAGGAATCAATACAATGGCTTGAATGAAAGAAACTAATATGGATGAGCCAATAAAGAAATGGTATTTGTAATTTCTGTTCTTCCTTTTCAAAGAGACCAAACTAGGGTTTTGCTTATCCTGTTGATCTATAAGGGGTTATACCATATAATAGGACACACCATGAATATGAAGGGAAAAGAAAATGTCATACTATTTATTAGTCTAATCAATATCTAGGAAAACACATTCACCATATCATGGTTAGGTTTTGGTCTGTTTGTATGGCTGCCTGGTTGTTTTAAGTAGAGTTAATTGTGGGTTGCTTTGCCTTTGTCGTCACACTGAACTATCTCATGTAGAGCAATCTACGCTTTTTGATTTTTAATCACATTGTTTAGATTTATTTTGAGTTTCTCATTGGGGTAAGTGATTGCCCATTGCTAAGCAATAAAAAAAAGTAATACTTGATATTATAATGTCTTTGCTGACACTATAATATTTTTCAAAATACTAGATTTTTTTAATCTACTAAACATTCCAGTTCTCTCGAAAAATGGAAACAATTAAATCGCCCAAAACATCGTTGCCGATTTTTAGAAAAAAATCGAATGGATTTCTGAGAAAAAATCGCAAAAAATCGTGAGGAAATGGGAGAAAATCGTATTTAAAAAAAGTGATTTCGTTTTTTAGCGTGATATACATTTCTTTTGACCCCGAAAGAAAGCAATTTTATGCGCGTAGGAGAAAATACACGCACGCGAACGCCTATGGGATTTGACCTAGTTTCTGTCTTCTGTTACACCGAATTTGCAGTAATAAATCTTTAAGTTAATAAAAATCTTTAAGTTGGATAACGTAGAAATCTTAAGTGCCTCGTAATATTTCTGCGGAAATCTTATCATAGCGACATACATTGTAGTTGGGAACAAAAGATTGCATTCTCCAACTTCCACAGGCACCCGAACCTTTGGCTCATACTTACAAATTGTCAAATACAATCTACGGGTGATTATATCTTGTGGCACTTGAACCTTTAAGTTTATAAATTTCTTAAGTGCCATTGTCATAGCCTATGGGTGATCGAAAAGGAAGACTTGTACTGCTATTTGCCATGCCCCTTCCAATACATGAATAGCTGGTTGGAATGTAACGTTGCTAATATTTTAAGAAATTATATATTTTCAAATGTTTGATAAATTTGCTGATTTATTGCCGATTAAGATTTTTCCATCTTTGATATATGGCATGTAATAGGACACATCACAAGCATAATGGAAATAAATATCTGATAAATTATAAGACATAGCTATGTTGCTGAATCAGGTATGGGAACTAGAATGGGTACGGGGGTACGAAATGTGGGTTCGACAAAAATTGTTTTGGGGGTTGGGTACGTTTTTGGTACATTTAATGTATCTATATATATGTGTATGTATATGTATTTTACTCGCGCACGCGCGCACACACACACATATAGCTAAAAAATAGAATTAAGTTTAGAATTTCATATATTGATACATATGCTAAACAAAACCATTACAAATTTCAAATTTTGAAACATAACATACTAATTTAAATTCAGTTTTCAATATTAAAAAGATCAAACTAGAATCTCATGATAGATAAGTTCTGAGTTCACTAATCAACACTGTAGGTCTTAAGAATATCAAAAAGATCAAATTTGAATCACTAAACATTTCGGCATCTAAAAACGCGAACCCCAGATGTACCCACAGGAGATTCGTTTCAGAATCCGATTCTGATATGTTTCGTACCTAGAATCACCCGAAAAGTCCCACTATTCAGCAACTTAGAGACATAGTACTTATGAGTCAAGTCAGTATCTAAGAAACAACATTCACCATATTATGGTAGGTTTTTGGGTCTGTTTGTATGGCAACTTGGTTGTTTTCAGTAGGGTTTACTAAAGGTTGGTTTGCCTTTGTCCTCACATTGAACTACCTCATGTATAACAATAGGTGCTTTTTAATTGTTATTGTTCAGACTTATT
Source organism: Cryptomeria japonica (assembly GCF_030272615.1). Taxonomy (NCBI): domain Eukaryota; kingdom Viridiplantae; phylum Streptophyta; class Pinopsida; order Cupressales; family Cupressaceae; genus Cryptomeria; species Cryptomeria japonica. The sequence continues at coordinate 29,850,364 of NC_081409.1, read as the reverse complement.
TTGAGTTTCTTATTAGGGTGAGTAAGTGATTGTTCATTGTTAATCAATGGAAAAAATAAACCCTGATATGCAATGTCTTAGTTGACAATTTAATATTTTTCAATTTTCAGTGTTAGTAGATTTTTTTAATGTATCAAACATTCCAGTTCTCACTTATATACATTAAGCATCTTTTTGAAATATTGACACTGAATTTTAGATCAGATAATCTTGCTAGACATCTTTGGACATATTTCTTTGCTAAAGTGAGATATTGACTTTATTTGTTAATCAATTTGTAGAATAATATGAGGGGGTTGGCTTTATTTGTTAATCAATTTTTAGAATTATGGTTGCATTTTTGTAGGGCCTTGAGTATGGCGGAAATGGTATGTTGTATGAATCAACTGGTCTAAATGGACGGGTAAGTAAATCTTAATTATATGAGTGAAGAGTATTTTCTTCAGCTCTTTTAATTGAACATTTGGCCCTTGTAAACTCTAGTGGTGCAGGTTCTTGGATCAATATCATGGTTCATTGTTTCATATTATTAAGGATCATTATATTTGTCTACCACTTTTATTTGATTCTTTTTTAAGACTTATATAGCATGAGAGAAAATAAAGTACAGAAGGGATAAGACTTTTTTGTGATCTGTGGCATATCTCTTAATTAGTAAATGTTTAGTAGGATTATAAGTTCCTAAATCCTCTAGGAACACAACATACTACTATAGTTGTCCTAAAACCATCACAAGTTGTCTAAACTTGACCTTCCATAAGAAGAAAAGAGTAAAAAACTAATGGTCCTCTTTCAAGACTATCCTCCAATGATTAGGTTGACAAGAGATACATGTGAGCTAAGGTACAACTATCTCCAAATCTCAAAATCCCATAACATATGCCTAAGGTCCTTTGGTTTGTGACATTGGCCACATATCCCAATAAAGATCTTAGATGTCTACTTTGGATGCCCAATTGTTGGATGGAAGCTATCAAGTAGAATCATGCCATCAAAGAACTCCGAGCTTATAGTTTTATAAGCACACAAGTAGACCATATAGAATGAATTCTCCTCATCCAATATTCTTCATTATCCTTGGTTGTTAGAAGAGTTGCTAAGAGAAGTACCTTGCCTTCCAGGAGTGTTCAGATGAGCTCTCTTGGCCTAACCCATTATCTTTTGGACATCAGTAGACTCTGTTTTGATCCTTTTATTGTAGTTGGCAAGGTTGTCTGCCCTTCTCCAACTCTTGACATTCATGAAAATTAGAACCTTGTTCTCTGTTGGTCTTCTCGTCTAGACACTTTTGACAGTTCTTTTAGACAAAGGTCCTTCCTCTTACATGATTGTTTTTATTTGGCCTTTTTGTATGCACATTGTATTGACATGTCTATAGACTACTCCTAATTCTTTTTTAATTTTTTGGATGTTTCATTTTATAGTGTTGTTGCTTCGATCAGTGTTAGCGGTAAATAACTTATGTTAGTAAGAATAATAATTATAATTGTGTTTATGTTGTGTTTATGGTTATGTTGCGTCGCTGAGAGGTTCCCATAGGGTATTTGGGAGTTGGTGATGGTTGGCAACTTGGCCAACCGTCGGGTCTATATATTTTTTGGATGGAACCTCGGCAAGGGAGATTATGTATGGATATATTCTGGATAAATCAATAAAGATATAACTCTTCTAGTCTAGTTGTTTATCATTATTACTTATGCTGTGATATATGAATGTACTGGTACATGAATAATTGTTACATGTGGAAAACACTGTGTTATCTGTGAGTTTTACAAACCTTACATTAAGGACTAAACATTTTGGTGCCGTTACCTGAACGAACCTGGAGATAACTATGGCGGCAGGCGGAAGGAATTAATGGGCCGGCCATTCAACCAGCAATCAATTGTCGTGGACAGCGACATGCACGAAGAGAGTACCGCGGAAGAGGCACGAGAGGATCAATTGACGACAGACTTCGGAGAGTTGTGGGACGTGTCGGTCACGCAGTACGTGCAGAGAGAGGCTCGGGAGAGAGCCATCTCGGAAGGCACGGTGTGTGGTGAACTCACCGTCAGCACTCCCGTCTTTGACCTGCTCGGAAGAATTCCAAGGTTACTCGCCAGAAATCTGATTACACTTCAAGACTGAAGGGAGGAAACTGCACGAGAACTTCGTCGACAACAAGTACTCCGAAGGTACAAGGAGCGGAGCCGTAGGGAGGAAGAGGAGAGGGAGGCTAGCCAACGCCATACCTCTGGCACTTGATGCCCCTACGACCAAACAAGGACAAACGTACCACTGCCACTGAAGGAGTAGACGAGGGAACTGTATGAAGATCTCTTCGCATAAAAGAACAGGCCGAAAGGAGACGGCGACTAAGGGAGGTTGTTGACTCGAAGAGCCCGGAGAGACACAAGAGAAGTCAGAGTGTGAGTCGGGAGAGACAAAGGCCGTGTATGTGGAAGGAGTTGGTCGAGGTCGCCAGGAACCTGCCACTTCTAGATGTAGCGTAGGAAGATCTCGCCGACTAGGCCCCACACTCTATGTCAAGTGAAGAGGACTCCGGAGCCGAGTCGCAAAACAACCTGTCGGAATATTTCGAACAAGGAGAGGAGGCGGCACGGGACCTGCACGAAGAGATCGCCACTATTTTTGAAGCAACATTATCTGGCATCAGGAATTTGTCCTTGTCAGAGGGCATCAAAATAGGAGGGTCAGATCCAGAAACCCTGACAAGGAGGGACTTTAGGAGCGAGGGTGACCAAAGCCCTGCGGACAGGGGCTCGACCAAACCAAGAGCGTACGGTACCTCTCGGACACATAATACCTTTCTGGCATATAGTCACTTCCAAGTGCTACATAAAACCCTTTAGGCAAGAACAATGGCACACACCCCAGAGAAACAAAAGCTTCCAAAATTCATGGGCGACGGGTTGGAGGACCCTGTACGGTATTGTAAGACATGCGTGACCATTTGGGAGGCAAATGTCTAGGACGATCGGGATTATTGGTTGAAAGCATTTCCAGCCACTCTGCAAGGAATAGCCATTGACTGGTATACAGACTTGGATGCCCAGTATAAAACCTCCTGGAACAGTCTGAAGAAGGCTTTCGAAGAGGAGTTCAAACTCCTACGGGACGACAATGAAATTGTGGCGGAGATTTACAATACCAAGCAGGGAAAAAGTGAAAGCGTGTGGGCATATATTAGAAGGTTGAGGGAACTACTCAGTAAAATGGAGAACCAACTGACTGATGGCCTCAAGAAGAGATGGTTTGTTGAAGGATTGGTACCATCCCTCAGACGGAAGATGAAGGTGGTCCCCCCTGCCTCGTATGATGAGCATACAATTGTGCGATGGATATTGAAAGCGAAAATAAGACATCCTGAGGGAAGCGTCAGGTGAGCGATGGTGATAGTACGGATGAAGACAGTGATGGGGAGTCCAAAACCGTGCAAGCACTCCGAAGGGATATGAGGAGAATGATGAAAGAACTAAAGGCTGACAAAGAAGGTGGTAGGGAAGGAAAGGAGCTATGGTGCACCGACTGCAAGACGGAAGGACACACTAAGGGGAGTTGTCCCCGCAAGGCCTTCTATGACATCTGCCAAGTAATGGGACATTCCATTAAGGAATGCCCGTACAACTTGAAAACACAGAGCACACAAGTGCTCTACGCCCAACCCGACCAAGTCACACCGCCAACAACACCTCCGAAGCCGGTAGCAAACTCTGACGCCTCTCTTGGAGGGTACAGAAACAATCAACGAGGTAACAACAGGTCCAATAATAACACGCCAAGTAGTAGAATTCAATACGATGCAAAGGGATGACCCATGATTCAATGCATAAAGTGCAACGAATGGGGTCACTTTGCGTGGGAATGTCAAAACGGGGGTGACCCAGGAAGTTTGCTGTGCAAATGGTGTACTCCAAGGAATCATGAGGACATAGACTGTCCAAGGCAAAAAGGGGTGAATATGCTGGAGGTGGAAGGACGGAGGGAAGGTGTATTGGCAATCACAAGATTGCAAAACAAAAAAGCCATGTATCCTGACCCTCGCATGGAGAAGGAAAGATTCCAGAAAGCTAGGGCGGATATCAAGCGTGTGATGGTAGAAGAGCGGAGGGGCTCGCACCCGACTGCCAGTACACCACTCCGGTTAGGACCGGAGAAAACTATCATTAAGAAGATGTTACAGACCACAATACTTGTACGGGTATCCGACCTCCTACAGACCATGCCATAGTTGAGGATGGCCCTGACGAATGCAGCCGGTGACACCATCGTCGACCAGGAACACCAGGCGATGACAGAACCACATAGTCGAGCTGTCTGAGCATATTCTGCACGAAATCTTTGAACTCTTCCCTTTCCTACTCCTTAGTGACTTGCCCTATTGGGATGGTTGCAATACTATAATCAGCTAATGCAATTTGATCCACTGGTTTATCTGTAGGCGGGGTGGCAATATGAATGGTGTGGTTCCTTTGCTCATCCTTAGTGATCCTGGAGTAGGTCTTGGGCTTTTTCTTACCTTTGGATTTTATTTCTCCTATGCGAGAGAAGATATCCTCCAGGTTGATAGGTGGCTTGACGACTGCCTTTCGCTGCGTACAAGCAATTAGCCAGTCCTGAGGGATGGTCTGTCCAAATGTAATTTATAATGTCCCCTTTTGGGGATTACCATAATTTAGCCACAAGGCAATAATTTTAACTTAAAGTGAGAGTTGTCATATATTATTAAATATAATTTTACTAATTTTGAAGACATTTCATTATACTATTTAACATAAAATTCTAAGAATAGTTTGGAGAATAGAACTTATCTTGATAGCAATCTCCAATTTGACAATGGATTTATGCTGATCATAATTCTCCCATAGACTGATTACTATCTCCTACTATAGAACCTTTTACAATCTCCTCATAAGTTTGTTCATATAATCCTTCATAAATCTGCAATAGTTTTCTGTACACTTCTCTTTATTCGATCCGCAGTCTTACCTTTCATCAATGTCCTTGGTGCATATGCTCAATAGTCTTTCTTGATACACGTACCCTTCCTCCATATCCGTATGAACTTTTTGTCTTATATTTAGATATGATATAACATTATTTCTCCCACAGCATCTACTTATCCCTCCCTCTTGTTTGTAGTATATATTATATTCTTTGTATGCTTCATACTTTCACTTCTTTCCTTAACAACCTGCTGCACGGCCCAATCTATAGCTCGGACGTGTTGTAATAATCTTGTAGATTCATTTGAGAATTTCTTACATTATTGATTAATTGTAGTTCTAAGTATTTGATACGAATTGTACAATTAAGAGAACAATGTATAAGACTTCTATAGTGAGCAATCTTAGATTAGGATGATGAGGATATCAGCACGACTTCCCTTATGCCCAGCAGAGTATGAACTGATATAATATAAGCTATGTGTTAATAGGAGGTCTGATGTAACCTCTAGAATGTGGATACATTTGCTAAGAATCAAATGAGTCATTATATTCTTCTGATGATCACGGACGCTAGGATTCTTATCATCTTTAATCTGGTCAACCACATAGATCAATGCTGACATTTTTTTTGACACTAACTGTTCGTGGAGTTTTTCCCAGTTACTGGTTTGTGGTATTTCCTTCCGCATTACCTCTTCTATCCTTTTTTTTCCATATTCTCCCCTCTCCTTCCTGAACTGAATCTCCATGTGTATCTTACAAAAGGAAGTGATAAGTCACTCTTCAAGAGACATGTCTCATGTCTATTCATCATGTATTACTTCCTTCATTGCTCACACCCTTTCATGATTATCGCTACTTCACCCATTGTAGCCTCTTTACATACCCAATGTTGACCATTGATAACTTAATTGTCATTGCCCCTAAACGTTGACCATCATATTGGTTATTATTATTCCTTTCTCACAATTGATTGACTAATCATATGATTAGTGTCTTATCGTTAACGCTATCTAGCGATCTTTTATCTTTAAACGATGCTTGAATACTATAATCGATCTTTGGGATGGAAATCCCCGTGGTATGTATGTTGTTATAATGAATGACCCTTTATCGACTCTAGCAAGACTTATTATAATTCTTGATATCTTCGGGTGCCATGATGTTCATCTGATAATTCATGTTCAGATTATACGAAGCCGTCTCACTTCAGTCATTCCCTCTTTTAATAAGTATATTCACTTTTGTTTTACTTCATCGTTCTTGTGACCTTTTAAGGTATCACTTTAATAAATATATAATTTATATATTTATTATTTTAAATATGTAAATTGTGTTTACAATTAAAAATATGTAAATTATATTTTTAAGATATATAAATTATGTTTATAAAATAATATTAATTTATTTATTTTCATTTGAATATTTCAAGAATATTATTATTAGTAAAAATATTAATGAATATTAATTAAATAATAATATCTAATAAATAAACAAATTTCAAATAATCATTCGTTGATAGTTATTATATTAGTTAATAATAATAATTGCTTCATTTAGTATATATATAACGATAAAGGAGGGGACATGACATAATTGCCAAATTCCCACTCTGTTCCTTGGAGGCTTCAGCTGGCTCACTGCCTACCTGCAATTGATCGATCATAGAAGGAACGAATGCAGTATCCAATCCCTTACTCATGGCTGAGTTCTCTCCTACCTCACTGAACAACTGCCGGGTATCCTCTTGTGATGGTTGCTCTTCAGTTTTGTCGGGCTCCTGAGTCTCATCCTCCTTTTGTTCTCCCTCAATGGTGGTGTCATCCTTACCGCCGCAATTCAATCGCAATTCATGCCTACTTCCCTATGTGAGCTCATTCTTACCAGCCTCTTGATTAGGTGCAATCTCTCCCTCCTCAATTTGATTTCTAGGTTCATCAGGGTCAACAACCCTTACCTTTGCATCTTGTGCAAGAGGATTATTTGCCTCAAATGCATCAACATCACTTTGAGAAGGCGGAGCGAGTATGTAGTCAAGTTCAACTACATCATCCTCTGAAATGGGGTCTTTGGATGATGAACTAACTTCCGGCCTCCTGATGGGAATCTTTTCTCTCCTTGTTCTTTTTGATGTTCGAGTCCCTCTATTGGCTCTTGCTTTCTTCCTCTTTTTTCCAGGTTTCTCAACCTCTTCTTTTGGTGCGCTTGAGGTTCCTTCATCCTTCGAAGACTGGGAATCGAGACTGCCCATCAGATTGTATGTGAATTGGGTCCCTTCATGGGTCAGTTTCTCAATTTGTTGGGATAACCAGTGATCGGTATACCTCCTTGGAGCTTCCATGACCGCCTCAAAATCAGTGATTGGGTCCTGAGTCCAATCAATGCCTGGCAAGAGGTATTTAACTGCCTCAAATTCTCGGACTTGCAAGCAATTACCATAATCCGTCACTTGATCTGGGCCCTGACGGTGCTCATAAAGCCGTATTTGTTGGACACTTAGCCTATAATACTCACGTCGTCGGACCTCAAAGTCATCAGGACAGTTGCTCCAATAATCCTCAATTAATGCCTTTGCCCTGTAGCGCCTGCTAGAGGCTCTTTTTGCCAATTTATCATGATCGAAGCACTTCCTAGGGAAATGTTCCTGTAGGCCATAGGATGCCAATTCAGCAAACGACTCCTCAGCCTGCATCGAATTTTTGAAATGCACATCAAGGGTACCCAAAATCATGGGGAAGGTGAACCTGGACTGCTTCTTATCTCTAAGTAGACTGCTTGCTGGGTGTGCCTATCTTGCAACTTCCATGAGGACTATTTTGTTTGATGGATAGCGTGGAAGCCGAAATGGTGCTCCCTCAAAGCCTGCTATTCTGATGTAAGTGAACCTAGGGAATTGGATAAACCATGCACCATATTTCTGGATCAAAATGATAGCCTGTTTTGAGAGCCTAATGTGCAACCCTCCTTGCATTAATCTGACTAGGCGCATTGTAAAGGCATCATTGACACGCTCATACTGACCAATTGCGTACGCAATGTTATTCTTTTCTCTTTGAGCAATGTCATAATAATGCAGCTGAGGGTAGCATTCTTACACCTTTACCTGATTCGGCCTGTTCCCGATCTCACCTTTCTTGATTAACCCTGTTAGTGGCTGGTGTCGGGCAAACATGTAAATCAAGTATGAAGTCATGGTAAAGTACTTCTTTTCTTCAAGCTCGATTAGTTGTGTATGGATATTGTCGCTGATGATCTGAGCCCAGTCGAACTTGGCCTTCCCAGCAAAGATCTGCTCAGCAAAGTAGAACATCTATTCCTCAAAAAAAATTAGATTGAGGGAGTCCCATAACCCAGCTGAGTAAGGTGACCATATCACCATACTCGTTATGAAAATCACTTCTGGGGATCTTCTTACTGATCCTAATGCTTGGGGGTCTTCTTTCTTTGTACCATTCTTCGTTTATCAACGTCTTGCATTTAGCGAGATTCATGTCATAAGCGACCTGCACCTCATCTATAGTTGTAGCAATAGGATTATCTGGAAATGGGATATCAAATGCCTCCCCAATGGCTTTAGGTGTGAAATCAGCTAGCACCATCCCCTCTTGCACCACTAATCTGGTTTGTCGCTGATAATGTTTGGCAGCCTCAACCACTAGTTCATAATTCTGCACAGCTGGAGGGAAACCTGCTGCCTGAGCAATACCACTCTCCATCATCTGCCTGGGCTTGCCACAGGCATTTAGAGAGTATACCCTGTTCCTGAAATCTTGAATGTCTATGTGGCTCAAATCCATGTCTCCTATGTTCTCCCATACGCTCTGGACCTTCGACTCCCTAACCCCTCCCCTTTGGTATTGGTACTTCATTTCCTCGCCTCTGTAGGGAATGTCAGACTTGGAAACCGAGACGTTCCGATTGCACCAGGTGTCTTTGAGGATTCAACCGCCGATCTAGGCATCTATCCTGCACAACCGGACACGGATTACGAGACGAGATAAAGCAACAAAACGGGTTAGCGAAAACAGAGGACTGCGTTAGCACATAAAACCAATGATCAATGGGACATCGAATTTGAAAAAGCATGACGCTTCAATAAAAAGAGCTTGATTATTTGGAAACGAAATGCTATGAAACAGGAAATTAAGTCGGTCTCATTTAAATCTTGCTGCTTGGAGCGGGTTCCAAAAATGCCGCTTTCGATGGATTATGGCGCCGAGGGCAAATGTTCTAGCGTGCGACTCAGGGTTGAGATGTTTGTTGATTGTCAATCTTTCGCACTTGGAAAAGAGTTTTGCTTAAGTTCAGATTTAAAATATTCAAAATTTCTCGAAGTCTGAATTGTTTATTTCAACGGTTAATTTCCCTAGCTGGCCTTTGTTATTGCATGTTGTGCTTGATGTTTTAAAAATTATGACCTACAAAACTTCACTTTTTCACCCATGTCTATCATTTGGTTAAACATCATGACCAATTTTGCATAAATTAATGATTTTAAAGGAGAGAGTCAAATCTTACCTGGCGGTCTGCCCAACGCAAAATGATCTTCGGCCAAAAACGACCTTCTGCAAAGTGCGATTCTTGAAATTTCGGAGACTTGGGTGATGTTGCAAAGCCTAATGCCTTTCAACTTCTCTTCCTTTTGCACGGTATTGGACAACAAGGGTTTTTCGGGGTGAGGGAGGCTTTTGGAAAGCCTAAGAACAACGCCCCCTTCTTCACGCAATCTCGGGCTGGGGGAGGGTTTTGCAAACTTAGCAGAACGCCTTACCTAATTTCGCAATATTTTGGCTTGGAAGGGAAGGTTATGCAAATCGCGTGGGTTCAATACCTCCATTGATCACGCGATCTCGGGCTAGGAGAGGTGTTTTGAAAAACCGTTTATGTTTACGCTTTCACTATTATACTAAGCAATTTTGGCTTGACAGAACAAAATGCAAAGCCTAACGCCTTTCAACTTCTCTTCCTTTTGCGCGGTATTGGACAACAAGGGTTTTTCGGGGTGAGGGAGGCTTTTGGAAAGCCTAAGAACAACGCCCCCTTCTTCACGCGATCTCGGGCTGGCAGAGGGTTTTGCAAACTTAGCAGAACGCCTTACCTAATTTCGCGATTTTTTGGCTTGGAAGGGAAGGTTTTGCAAATCGTGTGGGTTCAATACCTCCATTGATCACGCGATCTCGGGCTAGGAGAGGTGTTTTGAAAAACAGTTTATGTTTACGCTTTCACTATTATACTAAGTGATTTCGGCTTGACAGAACAAAATGCGAACTTGACCTTTTCAACCCCCTGGGCCTTTTCGTGAATTTCGGCCTAGAAAAGGTTTTGGAAAGTTTTAGTTTTAAACGCCTCCTTCATTTGTTTTCATTTTCGGGCTAGAAGAACAAAATGTAAACTTCGCGATTTTCACTTTTGCCCATTTTTGGGCTGAAACCCACTTTTGCAAACTTGACCTTTAGGTAAAACGCCCTTTATGACTTGCATGATGTTGGATGTTTGCCCATTTTTGGGCCAAAATGACTTTTTGCAAATGTTAAAGTGATGCCTTTCTCATCTCTTGTGCAATTTTACTTGCTTGCCCATTTTCGGGCCAAAAGCATAAAATGCAAACTTTAAAACGCCTTCACATTTGTTTTCACGCGATTTCAAGTTTGCCCATTTTCGAGCTGAAAGCATAAAATGCAAACTTGTTTAAAGTGACGCCTTAACTTATATTGGTATTTTCGGGCCGAAAAGACCTTTTTGCAAGTGTTTTAAGTTTACGCCCTTTCTTATGTATTGCGCGATTTCAAGTTGCTTGCCCATTTTCGGGCCAAAAGCATAAAATGCAAACGTTAAGAGTTAAAACGCCCTTTTACTTCTCTTGCGCGATTTTACTTGCTTGCCCATTTTCGAGCTGGGAGGACTTTTTGCAAATGCTTTAAAGTGATGCCTTTTCTCATATTTGCATTTTTCGGGCCAAAAAGACCTTTATGAAGAGTTTATTTTTTTACGCCTTCACATCATTTTCGAGGTTTCGGCCATTTTTGCAAAAGTTTAACGTTAAAGCCAAATTTGGCCTAAAAGGCCTTTTTGCAAACCCATGGACAACTGACATTCTTGCCCACTTAGCCGATTTTCAGACTCATGCGAAAATTAGTCTCCCTTGGAAGAATTTTGAACATTAAAAATTGCGAGACTCTCTGCAAATTCACCCCTTGGCCCTGCAACTTAGATTAACAGACGCCCCATCTCCTTTCACAACTCCTGATTCAACCCTCTCATTACGGACGAGATCACTCTTGACCTCTTACGAACTCCTCAGGACTTAAGGAACAAGGCAGGCTCATTCTCCTGCAGGATCATTTCCTCACTACTACTTGTTGCATCTCAAATGGCTGATAAAAATCAAAATCCCACACTAGGGCGAGACGAAAATCAGAAAAGAGAGAGGGGGGACCCTATCGGGGACGGGTAGTGTGTGCAACGCACAACAATAACCATCATTTGGAAAATGTGTTTTAGCACTTGTGCACATAGATCATGAAGTTGATCCACCCAAGAATCCAACACTTGCACTTTCTGAGCAGCTCTTTCAACTCCCCAAATTGATTCTTGTGAACCAGAAGAACTTGTAGGATTACTCTCTTCACCAACAGGTTTTGTAATTTTATGAACAGCTGAAACAAGTTACCTATTCTCCTCTTCTAGCTTGTCTTTCTTTGCTAGAAGTTGATCATACCGCTGTACTAGTGAAGCTACGGATTCCTGGGCATCATGCTTGACCACTTCATGCGTTTGTTTACCCAATTCTATCTTTGTAACCCTGTAATCAGCAGCTTGCATTTCCTCACGTGGCTTATCCGCAAGGGGCTCAACAATTTTTGCCACTTTCATCTTGTTGCTGTCAACAGTTACTCTTGAGATCGTCTTGGCTTTTTTAGCAACCTTGGGCCTAGATTGCTTGAGTTGCTGATGATCAAAGACATCAGGAGAGATTTCCTGCTTCTTCCTCTTTGGGGTAAAAGAACTAAGCCATGGAGGTAAAACGACTAGTTCTCCTCTAGTAGCTACCGAAGACGAAGGAGAAGTAGTTTGTGTTTGAACAACCGTGGTCACCCTGGGAGGAGTATCTGTTTGGATGGCAACCATGGTTTGCTTGGTAACCAAAGGGCATGAAGATTGCCTCATAAATTCTTCAAAGCCAGAAGTAGAGGTATCAATCTCTGACAAATGGATACATGCAGGAGTATCCTCGGGGATTTCCAGCAAACTCTCTTGTTGATGATCAAAAGGTGGCTCAACTGCTGAAATAGGAACGACATTCTGAGGGGACTCCACTATTATGTTAGGAGGAGATAGAGGCAGCTCCATGGAAACTGAGGAGGGAATTTCATGAGGTGACTCCGAAGCCAGTGACTTAGGAGCATCATCAAATTGTTGTCCTTCCTCCGGATTATTAGGATCAATCACATGAATGTGAATCTGGGATTTTTCTTTTCTGCGAACTGTCTCCTCCTTAGGAGGAATTACTATTGCCCGACTAACCTGCAATTTGATCCTAGTGCCTGAAGATGATGCACCTTCCTTGTTGTCAATCTGAATCTCAGACTTACATCTAAGAGGCCCTGTAGAGTCATCTTCTTTTCCAACCTTGATCTTGATGAGTCTAATGCTATTACTTTTGAGCCAAGTGTTGGTGTTAGCTAAGATAGGCTGAAATCTTTCAAGAATGGAAGTGCATTCTTTATGTGACCATTGGATTAAAGGAAGTGGGGCTTCCTCAACCCTTCGTGAGACAAACTCTGGATCAAGCACATTCCCATCATCAATCATTCCTTGCGGAATGTCCACCAGGTTCAGATCAATAACCTGCTCAACATAAACCTGCAGTAGTCCATCTTGAGAACCTCCATTTCTGTACGGAGATCTACCTAGATATTCTCAATACGATGCACATGTATGAAGGACTTTTTGATCTTTTCCTTCATACCCCGGTAGTCAAAATCTGCCCTCGACTTAAACCTTTTGGGTTTAATCTCCTGCATCTTAGTCTCCATAGCTTTGGCTTTGACAGATGTGACAAGAGAATACCAACCGATCTTCAATGGGTTAGTTGTAGAAATCCCCATTCCAACCTTATGTTTGATAGATTGATGAGCGTGCATAGCCATGATCAGTCTTCCCAACTCCATAAGAATGATCTTATTGGTTGAATATCTAGGGAGCATGTATGGCTGCCCACTATAGCATCCGACTCTTACATAAGTGAAAGTCGGGAATTGAAGAAACAAGCACCCATACTCATTCACTCTTTCCCATGCTTCATCTGACACCCTTCTGTTCTTTAGAGTCTTGTCAAGCTAACACATGAAGTAACCAAAGAATGCATCTTGAACCCTTCTGAAATGTAATCTGTTGGGTCTCAAGGGCAGCTGATCATAATATTCCCACACAGGTATAAGCGAACAATCACCCTTGGTAGAAAGACTAGGGAAATGTCTGAGTGATGCTGTCAAATACACCAAGTATGGATTCATGTAGAAAGTTATGGTAGTAGGGACTGCTGCAAGTTGTTTGCACAAAGCATCGCTGATAATCTCTCCCCATGATATTTGATGGGACTGCCTTATGAACATGGTAAACTGATACATCCAGGGCTCAAACACATTAGAGTGCTCAAGACCCATCATCCTGCTGAGGAGAGTAATGATGTCTCCAATTTCCCACTTGAAGTCACAACGGTACAACTTAGCCCACCTCGTGAAGGCGGCTCGTGACTCATGAATCCACCTGTTAATGTGACGTTTGCAGTCATTTTCCCTCTTAATATAGTACTCAGCTGCACTATCCTTTGAAATTTCCATATAAACAGGTGCTGGTGGTATTCTGAAGACTTTCTCAATAGTATCTGCATCAAGGCGGATTATTGCCTCATCATCATCATTTCTAATGGTCCTCGTCTCCTTGTCGAAGTGGTGAGCGCAAGCGAGAACAAATTCAGGTTCTAGGGCAGCCACTGGAAAAGAAGATGCATGATGAATGTGGCTGTCCAACAACCGCTGCATATTACTATCCTGCGGATGCTCCACCATCTTAATGAATTCTGACATGTCAACATGCCCTATCTCCATATCCTTGATATGATCCAAAGGAGAGGAAACTTGTGAAGATGAAACTTCATTCTCGTACTTGTCATATTTATACTTCATCTTCTTTGGAATGGGAGATGATGGTAAATCTAACATCGAAGAACAACCTAGTATGCTGCGATGAAGACTTAAAAGTGTTAAAGCAACATCATAATTAGGTGCAACTAACATTTTTCCTTCTTCAAATGGGAAGAAATCCAACCCTTGCACTTCACAATTTTGTGAGAGAAAGATGGGAAATAAATGGGAAGGCTGGAAAATTGACTTTGACCAATTTCGGATCTTGGGGAAAATTTCACAAGTATACAAGTGGGGAAGAACGAACATGAAATCGGATTTTTAAAACCCGAGTGCAAGTATACTTGTAAAACGGAAAATGGAGAAATGAGTGAAAAATGAGATTTGGACATGTGGGAAATAACGTGAATGGACTGTATGGATATAGGCAATGAGTATGGATAAAAATGGAAAGATTTTGGGAATGTCATTTTGAAGAAAATGGGAAGAACTTTCAACATGCAATCCGGTTAAAAAAAGAACCCGATTTTGGAAGAATGGGTATTTTTCATCTCTGTAACTTGGAATTTCAACAAAAGATGGTTAAAATCTTATAATCATAAGGGAAGATCAATTATTTTCATCCAACTTGTAATCAGGATTTAAAATCCCGAATAGAAGTAAAGAGGGAAAATGGGGAAGAACAATGCAATTCACAAATTGCTTTGCAAAGGGAAAATCTCTCTCACAAAAACCGATTTTAGGGCAAAACCAACATATATACAAATTTACAACTAGAATGGAAACACAAGAAGACAAGAAAATGGAACAAGAAGAAAAGAAAACATACCTTGCTTCAATCCAAAATGCTTCTTCAAGAGATGAAACAATCTTTGAATGAAGAAGACAATCCTTTAAATAAGCAACAAATCGAACTTGAAAACCCTAGCCATGTTTTTTTTAAAAATGTCTTTAGCAGTAAAAACGCCTTACAAAATGGCACAAGAATCGGTCAAATCTCCCCTAAATCTCCACGCCTAGGGTTTAGAAGGCAAAATGATATGGGAGAGAAGAGATTCGTGGCATTTTGGAGGACAAAATCTTGGTGTTTTTGCTAACACATGTTGCTGTAAACTCGCCTTCAAACCAGCAAATGAATATACCAAATGGCGTGGAAAGTGTTTGAATATGCATGAAAATAGCATAAGAATCCAAAACGCTCTTCTTCCTAAAAAATCTCCACAAAAATAGGTGAAACTCTCAACAAATTCGCCTTCCTTGGCTGGTCGGGTTCTTGGAAGTGAAGAACAAGTTTCAATTTGTATGTAACAATGAAAATCGGGTTTTTGACTTCATATTACAAGTTTAAAATGTCACTTTATCTTGCACGAGGCAAAATCGGGTTTTTAAAACTAGATTGCAAGTTTAAAATGCCTTTATTTTTATTCATGGAGCAAATCGGGTTTTTGAAACTCAATTGCAAGTTTAAAATGTCACTTTATCTCCATTCTAGGCAAAATTGGGTTTTTGAGAGAGAAATACAAGTTATAATAACTTGTAAGGGGAAAATAAAACCCCCTCAACAAGTTTTATTAACTTAACACATGTAATAGTGGAATAAAATCCCTTTCAAGTAAAAACACTAAAATAGGAACTTTATAAAAGAATTACGAGTGACTTTTTAAATTTGCAATTTAAAATTAACTTGTAACTTATCCAAAAAATTCCTATTATGACTTAAAAAGCCAAAAAAGCATCAAGGGGGAAATAAAAAGTAAGTTACAAGTTCTTTTTTCATAAAGTGCACTTATAATCATAGAAACGGGACTCGTCGAAACTCGGCGAGTCCGAGTCCGAGTCATGCTCGCCGAGTCTCTGGGACTCGGACTCGTCCGAGTCTGGCGAGCGGCTCAAACTCGCCAAACTCGGCGAGTCCCGAGCCCCAAACTCGGCTACTGTTTGGGTTATTAAAATGACAAAAAAAATACATTTTAAAAAGTTTTTTTTAAATGAATGGTATCGTCTTTGTTCACTACAACCTTCGCTTGAGAATGAGAAAAATTAGGGTTACAACATGTCAACCAATAGAAAAATAACACGCGATGCCCCTTGACCCCACCTTGGGGGCATTGCCCCCAAACCCCCGTCGAAAAATATGGGGGGAAATTGCGTCGATAGAAGTAGGGAAAATTTAAGCTCCGAGTCTAACATTGATTGGATCGACCAGGTAGATATAGAGGTTGAGATTGTAGCCATGGCAGAGGAGGAGCGGAGAGCATGAGCACAGACAGGAGATTCAAAGGCAGATAGTGACACGGATGTTCCTGATGTTGGTGAGCATGGCATGGTGTCACGGGGAGCGGCTATGGCTGTCGAATTATCCAGGACCTACCTTAGACGCCTTCGCAGGGGGCCAAGGCCGGAGGGTGCAGGCTCCTCTGAACCATAAGCTTGTAGTTGTATTTACCTTTGGTATTTGTATGAAACATTTGATGATGATCATATGATGACATGGATTTTTTATTCCATGAGTTTTGTAATATTGTATACATTTGACAATATTTATATATCTATGTTTGTTATTTCCTTCAGCTACAATTTGCATTTATGCTTATGTGATTGATGTATACTTGTGTATGTAATCAAATGAGCCGAGTTTGATGATGTTATTGTGTCTTTAAGGTGTATTTAATAAAGGGTGCCTGAAACAAGTTTTAAATCTTTAAAAATCTCTAAATTTCTTGAGTTTTTCACTCAGCCGAGTCTAGAGCCGAGTCTTGAGTCCGAGTCCCGTTTCTTTGCTTGTAATTAACTAAAAATTTCCCTACAAAGACTTAAAACAAAAGAAAACATTAAAATTTGCAACTTAAGGAAAATTTCCCACTTGCAGTCAGGGAGAAAAAACCCCAAATTGAAGGAAAAACATAGCAAACGAAACCAGAAGGTGATGAAATTTGAAACTTGGTTCGAAGATGGACTGAGGATTAAACCAGTCCAAGGGCGAAGCAAAATTCTGCCTCGGGAAGCATGCCATAGAGTAATTTTTTCATTTTTTGACAAATTTTTTATGTAATGGTCCATCATTTTTGAAAACAAAAATGAGGACAAGAAGGAGCAGTTTTGGGCCAGAAGATGGATAATTTAGAAAATGCAATTTATTTCATCAACAAAAATATGCAGGGACCTGAGCTTAATTATATTGTCACAGAAAAGGAGATGGTAGTAATATATGCACTTAACAAATTCAGACATTACATCACAGCATATCAAATTTATGTGCATACTGATCATACAACAATAAGATATCTTATGAACAAGCCTTCAATCATAGGAAGATTGACTTGATAGTTACTATTGATGCAGGAATTTGATATTACAGTTGTTGATAGGCCAGGTAAAGCTAATGTAGTTGCAGATTATCTGTCTAGGCTTCAATTGCAGGACAATCCTGAAGCAATAGATGATGTTTTCCCTGATGAACACTTGTTCTTGATAAAAGCTCACACTCCCTGGTATGCTGATATTGCAAATTATTTAGCTGCTAATAAGATGCCTTCTCATTTTTCTCCTAAAGAAAGAAGGTTGCTAGTTGAAAAAAGCTTTAATTTCTCTTGGATTGCTGATTGTTTATTTTACACTGGACCTGACCAAGTCTTAAGAAGGTGTGTCTGAGAGGATGAAACGTATGATATTCTTCATGCATGTCATGATGAGCCATTTGGAGGACATTTTGCTGCTAAAAGAACAACACTTAAAATCCTTAACACAGGGTATTATTGGCCAACTTTGTATAAAGATGCAGCTCAATATACTAGAAAATGTGATAGATGTCAACGAATGGCTAGGCCCACCAAATCTAATGAAATGCCATTGTATCCCCAAATACTGGTTGCACCATTTGACAAATGAGGATTGGATTTTGTAGGACCAATTGATCCTCCTTCCAATGGGAAATCCTATATTCTAGTATGCACTGATTATGTTACAAGATGGGTGGAAGCAAGAGCAATGGCACATGCAAGAGATAATAAGGTCGCTGAATTTCTCTATGAGGAAATATTTACAAGATATGGAGTACCAAGAGAGATTGTTTCAGATCAAGGACCACAATTTACTTCCACATTAATTGCAGCATTGGTTAATGAATATAATATCAGACACAGGAAGTCTACTCCATACCATCCTCAGGCAAATGGTCAAGTAGAGGTTACAAATAGGGATTTAGAAGCTATTCTCACCAAGACAATAGCTCTTCATAAGAAAAACTAGTCAAATAGACTTCCTGAAGCCATTTGGGCATACAGAACAACATGGAAGACAACAACTGGTTTTACACCTTTTGAAATGGTGTATGGAAAAACAGCTATGATGCCCATTGAGTTTGAGCATAAAACTCTTAGGACAACTGTGCAATTGAATATGACTTTTTTCAGAAGCACAAAAAGATTGCATCATGCAATTGAATGCTCTAGATGAACTGAGAAAGATGGTTGTCCAACATATAGAAATTATTCAACATCAATGTGCTAAATGGCATGATAAATATATTAAGGAGAGAAAATTTAAATCTGGAGATTGGGCATTGTTATATGATTCCAGATATAAGGATGCAATGGGGAAGCTGCAGACACGTTGGTTGGGCCCATATGAGATTGTTGAATTTTTTCAAAATGGAGCAGTTAGGTTGGCAGTTAGATTCAAACTTTTGGTCAATGGTCATTAACTACGTCTTTATTTTAAGCCTACTACAAAAGAAGACTTCCTGCAGTAATTTGACAACCAAGTGCAGACCACAGTTTCTGCAGCCTTTGCAGGGTGCCTTCTCGGCCCAAAGTCTTAAAATTCCTTTTGCATGCATTCATAATAAAGATTTCCATATTTTATGGAAATACCGTTCTCCGTTAATAAATTTTCTCATCCACCTCATCTCATTTCATTTCTATTTTTGCCATACTTCACATCACCTCATCTCATATCATGAATAAATCATGGTTTGATTGCAGCATTAATTAGCACGACTGCAAGTATGTATATTATTTATTTTTCTTTAAATATGTATTTATACTTTCATTATGATGATTTCCTGATATGATTCGCATAAGCCGTATTCCCTTCCCTCTGTCCTTTTTCGCATGTGTGGACATGTGTCCTCTTAAGTTGGGGGGTGTTTTATGGTTCTATTTACGACTGCATAATGATGTGTCCTTGTCCATGATGTGTTTTAATTTACTTGACATCATTTTTAATTAGTTAGTACTGATGTGAAAGCCTATAGCACGAGTGAGTATACCTTTCCTGCTGCCATAGTTGATGAAAGGTACTGAAGAATAAATAAAAGGTTACGGGGCATGAATTTTCAAATCTTACAAGATATTTCAGCTTTGCATTTTGTTGTGGTGAAATTTTTGACTGTCAAGTTAGCTATGGGAGGTGCACCTATCCGTCATGACCCTGTGACTCATGACGCTTTGCTGCAGGACAACCAATGTGAACACTATTTCCGGACCTATGGGTGGATCGATTATATTTTGAAATTGACAGATTTTAATGAGGAGATTGCGCAGGAATTTATGCGCACATTCAGTGAAGGGGAGGCTTCTGTCAAAGGGTTACCGGTTATATCCACAGAGCAATGAATAGTCGAAGTCACTGAGTTGTTGCAGGATGGAGAACTATTTTCTGAGGCAAAAGATGCAAGAAGTGCAAGGGCAGAGTTCACTCACCCAACTGATGGACCTCTTAGCGTGGACAAGCAAGGAACTAAGCGAATATCTCTTCCAAGAGAATGGTTGCAGGTTGCATTTCATGTAATGAAGTATTTAACATGTGATGGTAAGTACTCCAATCTACATTCTGTTCATTTCAAATTATTGAGTCATTTGAGGCATGGTCGAAGGATGAATATTCCAAATGTCTTGTATCATCTTATCTCTATTAGTGCAAAGGAGACGCAGAAGGGTAGTACCTGTTCTGTGAGTCATCATGGATTAATCAAATTATTGGTAGAACGGTCTCTTAGAGATGTCTTGTAGATGTCATGGGGAGAGTTTGAGGATATCAAGCAATTTGGAGAAGGGGATGTTCTTGCTGCAGAAGAAATTGTTGTTCAAGAAGAAAATATCGGAGAAGCCTTGTCTCCTAGGGTTTCTGTAGCAACTGAACTTCCTATTGCTGAGAAAGCTTTGCCTGGTGCGGAAGGAACAGTAATTGAGCCAAGTGTTGAGCAGCCCTCCTCTCAAACTCAAAGTGGGGCTGCATTTTATAAAAGGAAAGGTAAAGAAAAAGGCGATGCAGGGGAAGAAACCATGGAATAGCCTCAAGAAGCGCAAGTTCCTCCTGCAGCTAAAAAAATGGAGGGTTTTCCTGTAGCAGAACCTCCTATAGCGACACAAGAATTGCCATTAAGAAGAAGTCATCGGGTTAAGCAAAGAACTCAGGCAACAGGAGGTGTAATGTCCCCACTTTAGCAGTTGACCAAGTGTGTGTGCGTTAGCCTTGTTCTACATGGTCCCGAGGGCTAACGAAGGGTTTAAGGGGATCTTGGAGTGTTTTGGCCTAGTCATTTCCAGTTTGGGCCAAAACGAAGTTGATTTACTCAGTTTCAGGCATACTTACTATTTTTAGTAAGTTAGCAGGACATAGTGGAGGCCAGTTTTGGTGTTTGGATTTGATACTCCTCGGTGAGAGCTTTCCGACGAGCTATCACTCGCATTATTCGGAGTCCGATTGCTAATACATTTTAATGCCTGAAGTTTTATTAAAGTAACATTTTATTTAATTGTAAAATATTAAAGTGTTACTTTAATATTTATTTTATGGGGATCTGTACCCAAGGGAGACATAAGTGAATATTTTAATATATGTTTTATATTGCTCATCTTTTATCCCACATTGCCCATGAGAGTTGAGTCGACCCCTGGAAAAAGAATAAAAGAAAGTGTTTGTGGCTTCATTAGATATGTTGAATATGAGAAGAAATTGATGCATGAGTTGCAGATCTGTTCTTGGCATCAGAGGACGTCTATCCTCTCTTGTGACATTCTAGACGTCATTCCCCTTGGGTTTGGCCTTTGGAATCCATTGCTACCAGCTTCATTATCAGGCAGTTTGGGCGCGTTTCTAGCTACAGGTAGATTGGATGTCTTGCTCATGACTTCTTCACCATTTGTCCGATGCTTATGCCACTTTGAGGGGATGATATGTGAAGACATTGGACTGACTGAAGATAAAATATTACTGTAGCAGCAGTGAACTGTAGCAACCGCGTACTGTAGCAGCCGCGTCGCTATAGCAACCGCGTACTGTAGCAGCATCACTGTAGCAGCTGCGTACTGTAGCATCTTGTTAGCAGCAGCCTAATGCTATGGCCCAGGCCATCACTCTTTGAAGTAAACAATATTCATGCCATTCTATTGCTGGAGTATTTAGTGAGTTGTTTCATTGCCAATATTGCACTTAATCTGAAAATCATTATAAATACAGTGTGCTGGTTATTTCAGTTGTGTGTTTATGCTTTCATTTTCATATTCATGTTACATGCATAGATCCTTGTTAAAAGAGCACAAAAAAACAATACAACAAACCAATCTGGAGTCATAAGGGTTGTAACACAAAAACAGAGAAATTAGGGACTGCAAGCAAAGTGTTTGATGGAATTACTTTATAGCTGTGATTTCATTTAGAAGTGGATTTTGGGGTAAACATTACAGGAGGTGTGAGTGAGGTTATTTTTGTGGAAACATCAGAATTAGGGCATGACAGTCAGGAAGACAGTAAGCCGCAGGAAGGACATGAAGCCGAAATACTGACAAATTTAGCCCAAATAGCAGAGCAGTTTGAAGAACCAGGTGATAAGATCTTGAGCCCTCAGGTAACTGCTCATAGGCTCCCTTCATGTCTCACTAGCTAATTTGCTGCACTCACATTTTATAGACAGTGGGAAATAGAAAAGGCTAGGCTACAGGGGATAATTGACAAGCAACAAAAAGAAATTGAAAAGAGGGACAAACAAATTGTTGAGTTCCAAAGTAAAGTAGATACTGTAGCAAACATGGTTTCCGAGTTAATGCAGTGCAGGGCTCCGTCGAGGGTCTATGCTTTGTATCTGAAGGAATAGTTTCTATGTTTTAAACTTAACCGCATTGTTAGGGATCTTAGCCCTTCTTTGGAGACTCCGCAGGATTTTTATTGTGCTTACCAAAGCTCTCCTATAGCCATTAAAAATTTGCTATGTGAGTTATATTTGCATAATTATGCTGTCTCTTCTGACAATGAATGGAATCTTGTGCTGTATATTGGTGATATTCAGTTAAAGGCATTGATGTCCTAGATACAGAACGAAATTAGTATGGGGGTACAATCTAGAATGCACAGGAACTTGGAACTTGATTGCCCATTGCCACTGAGAGCTGAGGCTAAAAAACCCACAACAGATGTATTATGACTGGCAAAATCTGTTGAATAGATCTGATGTTAGAAGCCAAGTTTTATCATTGAGGTAGGAAGTATTTCAGGAGTATGAAAATTTGATTGGAACTGAGAATCGAACTGTAGTTGAACGTCTGACTCAGCATTGGAATAGCCTTCCAGAGGATCTAAAGCAGTGTGAACCCCATTCATTGCCCAACTATCATGCAGCCATACAGAGAGCTCCCAAGTATATCCGCTTGGGTAGGACAAAAGGCAGTAATTGGCTACCTTGATATTTTAGCCACCTATTCTTATGTGGCCATTAATGGGATGCAGAGCTAAAGATAAACCGTATGATGAGGCTGCGGAGGAAGCCAGGTGGGCTAGGCTGGAGAAGATGAAAGGATTTTATTGGAACTTGGCTACAAGAGGCACGAGACAGGTACTGTAGGTGATTTTCGAGTCAGTGCCAGAGTAAGGAATTTTCCTCTTGCTGGAGGACCAACAACATTAAGTTGGGGGGCAAATGATGAGCTAAAATAATAGCTCTTTTATTTCTATGACTGATAAGTTTTTCCTATGTTTTAAGTTGCATATTGGGACAATGTTAAAGTCATGTGATGTATCAGAGTTTTGATTATGTGCATTTTGAATGATAGCCAAACCCGCTGAACCCTGTATTGTTTTTACTTAATATTCCTATAGCTATGCGGATTATTATGGTAATTGTTGCCAGGAATAATCATTATGTTATGTTGTCATATTATGTTTATGTTGTCGTTGGTAATAATAAGTTACGGCGCTCAGTTAGTTAGCCGACGGGTAGGTAGTTGGAGTCGCAACGGTTGTGTCACACCCCTTCGGGTATTATATAGTGTACCTTTTCTTCGAAGTAGGATCATGATAGTCGTGTCAAATGTAATGTTATAAGAACTTGATGTACATGGATTGTTGAATTAATATAGAGACTGGTTATTTAATGTATTTCCATTATGTTCTGTGCATTTACTTTCTGCATTTAACCGTTTACCCAAGAGGGCAAACAGTAATATCATGCGTGGATGTATAAATGTTGTAATATATATATATATATATATATATATATATATATATATATATATATATATATATATATATATGTGCTTGTATGTTCTAACCTTTAATGCAGGGGTAAATAAGTTGTTGCAAAAGCGGTTGTGTTAAGCCAGATGGAGAATCATGCCATGCAAACAGTTGGAGACATTTCGGGGTGGTTTAGCATTTAAAACAGTGGAGAAGATGGTGTTCGAGTGAAGCAGCAAAGGAATAGCGAGGCAGTACCAGACTCATTTATGGTTGTCTCCAGGAGGCATCAATCTAGTAAAAACCACCATGCTATATTCTTGGCTGTGTTAGTAAAGTCCCATGTTCTCTATGGATTGACTTCTTTTTGCTGTAATCAAAGTTTCCGCCTAATTTCATGGGCATGATCTAAGTAGTTGAAAGTTTGTTATAACTTTCTTATAAATAAAGACTTGCACCTCTTCGTAGAGGTTAGACAACATTTTCCAGAATTAGAAGCATTTCTCTTATTTTATGCATTGTATCGACTTTTGGAAATCATGAATAAAGGCTATGTTATTCTGAGCATATAGAACTGTTTTGAAGTTCGGATACACTCATCCAAGGGGGCCCACTTGGTGAGTATTCCTGTGTGATTGTTAGATTAAGTTTTCTTTTGCTGCAGTAGATGTTCTAGCAACTGATTGTTCCTGCAGCCATTGGAACTAGATCTTGTGACTGTTCTTTCAGCTAAAGCAGACAAAGTAATTCCTGTTTGTTAGCTTTGAACTTAGTTAATAGTTATTTAGTTAGAATCTTCTGTTAATGTTAAGATTTCCTGTAGCCATTCAGTTGTCATATTTTCACTTGTTTATTTTAGATAGACTTAGTTGCTGTAGTAGTGCAAAATGACTCTTACTGGAACTTAGTGCAAATACAATGCAAACCCATTTCAAGTAATACGTCCTTGGGTTGACAAGTAAATGAACCTCAGTCATGGAAATTATAGCTACTCAGAATGGATGACCAATCCTTGAGTTAAGACTTTAAGTCTAGTTATTGTTCTAATTGGCTAGGCAAACACCAATGCCACATACCCAACAATTTATTCTATTCGCACTTGGCATTTAGTGGCTACCTTTTTTTTCTGTGATGGTTTATGTCAATTTAGCTACTTGAATGACAAGTTAAGTAGAAAACAAATACAATTCTTTACATATGTTTGGTTTGTGAAAAATTGTCATTTTGCATGATTTCACCACATTTTGCTTAATCTTATTTCCTCTATTTTTTCTAATGCTTTTAGCACTTTTGGCTAGTATATTTCTAATTTCATCTTTATTGCTTGTTAGTTGAACTAGATAATTTTTTTGAGATAAGTTTGCTGATACCTTCACTTTTATGAGAACGCTATATTCTAACTTGGAGGCTTGTTAATGTTGTCCTGCAGTCTTCAGTTCGTGAGGTGCACCTTCAAACTGGAGAGGTATAGAAACATACTTTTCTTATTCACTTATATAAACCTAATGTTAGGTTCTAAATATTCTGATTTTCTGGGAATGGTTGACATAGAGATGTATAGGTTCTTTATTTAGTATTTTAATGCATTTTCACTTTGGATTTTGGCTTAAAACCGTGGGAGTTATGTTCGAGGAGTGGAAAAGTGGAAAATCATCTTGATCATGAAACAATAGTTCAATTTACTATAAAAAATGACAGAAATATAATAAATTTAGAATTTAAAATGTATAAATAATTTAAATCATTAAGATCAAATAAGTTATTATATAGGTTGTAGTTAATTTAAAACTCAGAGTATTTGCAAGTAATTTTTAGGGCCAAGTTACTTGACCTGGAACTTGCTAACTTGCAGAGTTGAGTTTCTGTGAGTTTTTGGTGAGTTTTTGTGAGTTTTTGGTGAGTTCTTAGTGAATTACTTGCCCAAAAACTTTCCAAAATTTGTAAGTCAGTGCGAGAAACTCGTCCATAGCTGCATAATGATAATAATTTTTCACACATTTTTTTCAGCTCTCATTTCTTCAATGCATTGACAAAATTTTCAAAATCATATGAGTTTGAAGGTTTGTGTGGTCTTGAAGGCCTTAATTTGGGCTTGGTGATGGGGGCTCAGCCCCTTGATTCGGCCTTGTATTGTGATAAGGAATGTGCTTGGGGTGCTGTCTCACCCCACTAAGGGCTATCATCTCTAGGCTCCTACTTTGGTTTAAAAAAAAAAGTAAAAATGTTTTGGGCTCATGTTTTCCACATATGAAACTTGTAAAAATAGTAATATGGATTTTTAATTTATAGTCAATGACACTATGATGTGTATCGAACTTGTTTTTGAAGATTATTTCACATGAAGGAAAACCATTTTTGACTTTTGTAAATTCAATTTTATGTGTGTTTTTGAAGATTATTTTACAAATTTATATGTATTTTAATGTTTGGAAATTTTGATGAGTTTTTGAGTCTGAGTCAAAATTTGGTTTGCCAAGCATTTGTTGAGTCTAAGTTTTTGAACTACAGGTTGTAGCTTAAATATAGTTTTTACTTGACATTGTCAGAGGAGTGTATAAGCTGATATACATTGTGCAAGTCACTTTTTCCCAGATTTACAAGACTCATACTCAACAAGCTAATTTTTAACTTGGACTCAACACTCAAACTCAGCAAATTGAAAAACCATGAAATATAGAGATCTTTTAAGGATTTGAAGCTTTTACCATGCACTTTTCAATAAATTAATTTTAAAGATACAAAAAACTTATCACTAAGAAGCTACTTTGATCACATATAGAAGTATACATTGATCAAATGAGTACAAAAGCAGATTTGAGTTGAAGGAAACAACTTTTTAAATATATAATAAATATTCTCAAGTATTTTAGGTGTACAGCTCATAGATTATGATATCCATGGCATCAAAAATAAAAATCACAACATGGAATCATGAACTATGGTAGAGAAGATCTTGTATTACTTGGTGTAATGTCCTCAATCTATCATGTTCCTTCCCTTGTCGAGTCGGCAATAATTTAATTTAAGGCCCAACTAATGTTCTATCTGTGATTGTTCAATAAAGTACTCTTTTATTATAAAATTAAGTTACTTTTTATTATTTTAATTTTGGGAGGGAAGGTTAATTTAAGTATGGACCCAAATGTAATACCTATACAGGCAAATCTAATACCCTCATTTGTATTCGCATTACTATTTTGCAAACTGAGTTTTCTTATTGTAATTTTCAAGGATGAAAAGGAAAACCCTTGGCAACGTGTTCTAGAGGATGAAACCCTTGTAGGATTTGTTGTTTGATCGAGGATGAAAACCCTCAATCTTGTGGAATGCATGTCTAGAAATTTCATTGATCAATCTAGATTAAATTCATCTATTTCATCTACTGCTTTATCTTGGTGTAATCTGCCCTTTTCTCCTTGAAAACTCATTTATAATAATTTTGGGTGATTTAATTTTCTGAGGTATTCAATGTATATGATTCAATAATTCCTCTCACTACTGTCGTGGAGTATTAATGACTATTTTTATGTGTCTGGTTGAAGAGAATAAAGCGCTGTGAATTTAATCCATGCTCATTGATAGTATTAACAACTATGGGAGAAATAAACTCAGCCACATATAAGTCCAAGTTGAGTAAGTCTCCTTGGAATAAACAGTTATTATCTACAAGTCATATGAATTTGCATGTCATAGATTATTTGATCACTACATCACTCATTGTTTAATTAATCCTTTTGCATTCTTACAGGCATCTAGATTAATTGTGGTTTTATAAAGAAAATTAAACTAAAAATAAATAAAAATTAGATATTATTTGGCTTGTGGATTACCCTAGGTAAGCTGTTATTTTCCGAGCTGCATTTAGCTTAATTATTCTGATTTGTGGGACTGATTTCTTTTGTCTTTATGCAATTTCTCGTAATTCCCAAAACTCATTAATTAACATAGTTGCTGGTCTCTGTTTATATTGCTGCTGTTAATGTCTACTTAGTATGTTATTGATTGGCATAATTTAGAATTTATAAGGTTAACTAGGGTTTATTAACAATAGTTGCATTGGCATTTATTAGATTATCACTTTAAAATCAGAAAACACAATAAAATTGTATAAATTCTGAAAAAAATAAAAAAAGAATTTCAGGGAAATACATGATTTGCTTTATTTCTGGTTTAATCAGTTTCATTTCAGTACTTTATATTTCAACAGAGTTTTCTAATTCATATCCAACACAAAACACAAAAGCCATATATAAAATTCAGAAACTGAAAACATAGAGTTCATTTACCTTGGGAGAAATCTAGGACGGGACCTTACAAAATCAAACAACTCAAGGATAAGCATGTAATGTCCCCACTTCCTTAGTTGCTATCCAAATGCATAGATTTACCTGTCAACCATCTCCGTAGGCAAATTCACTGTGTAGGGGATGATTGGTTAGCCAAAGGGGACCAATACTTAGTCATTTTCTTGCTTTGGTGGACTTAATAATATAACTTTATAATATAAAGTTATAAAACTCACTTTTTCTAAAAATAGAAAAAGTTAAGTTAAAAGATCTTTTTAAAAGACTTTATATTTTACCCCTTGGCACATCTTCCTAGGTGAAAAGTTATTTTAAAAGGTGGCCAAACTTAATGAAGAGATGATCTTCATACCCATCGAACTTTTGGAGGGAGAAAAGATTCCATTGGAATCTTCCATTGATGCCTTGAGGGGGTCGAATTAGGGTTGGATGCATAAAAGTTGATTTGGAGATCATTTGGAGGCATGTTATTTTTGGTGATTATTATTATTTCTTCTCTTCAATATTCTGCCATAGCAGATACAGTAGTGTGGAGACCTGATTGAGGATGAAACCCCTTGATTCAGGCAGGTTGGACGATACCCCAGCCATCATTCCTACTTCAGCACCCAGGAAGGATCTATTTCAGGCCAATTTAAGGGTCAAATTGTGTGGAATTTTGTATCAGATTGCAAGATTAACAGCGTTAGACAGATCTGAGCATATGGGTTGTCATTTCCAGCAAGTTATTGCTTATTTATGTTAGCCGTACCTCTCCTAGGTCAGCCATACCATCCCAATCAGCCCGTGGGATGCAAATAAATTAATAAAGGGGATTTAGTAGCAATTATTGATTGGAAAATCATTGTTGGGAGGTCACTAGGGCAGATCGATGGCCACCTCTGAGAATTCATGGCACATTTGAATGATATCAGCAAATTAGAGGGGAAAATAGGGTCAATTTGGTGATCTCTCCTGGCAAGGTTTCAGAATAAGCTTCAGAATTGCTAGCCACCAATTCAATTGTTTTTGATAATTATTGATTAGAAGAATAAAACTCATTGGAGCTGTTGGTGCACATTGGAAGCTCCTGTAGCAGCATTTCCATTCAATAAAGTCAATAAAGAAGCCTCCAAGCAAGGTGTTGGACCCATGGTAGGCCAAATTTGGCAATTTAGTGTTGAAATTCATTAATTCTTTGCATTTTTTAATTGCTGTTAATGAATCAGACATTCTGAAATTTAGTTTCAGTAGTTGTCATTTGTTATTGCTTGCATTTCCAAATTGCATTATACATTCTATCATCAAAAAACCCCAAAAATGCATTACACTCAAACTTCTTCAAGAAAACTCCAAGCTTCAATTTGCTGGTCAAAGATTGATTTTGAAACAAAACAAATCAGAATTGAGCCATCTCCTAGTCGACATCTTTCAGTGGTATCAGAGCAATGATCCTGCCAGCCTGGGGGTCATCGAAGTGATTCTATGCATCGGGGCAGATTTGGTACTTACAGGTTTTACACACGCAGAAGACCTCGGGTGGATTTGAACTTTGTTATTGAACAACCAGCAGAGAATAATATGGCTGATCGAGAGAATAACAGGGATGAGGGAAGATGGGAGCGACCAAATCCTGATGAGATTATGAGAAGCTTGGCTGATGCGTAGCTGAGATTTGTCCAGGCTATTAATAGGTTACAAGACACACAGGATAGGATGGATTTGGGAAATCACAGGGGTAGGCGTAGAAGTCATAGCAAATCAGTTTCAACTACAGGGAGTCGTGGCAGCAGTAGGACCCCATCTTCCTCGGGAAGTGCATCTATTTCACCATAGAGAGACAGGATACATACTAGGATAGCCGATAGACCTATGCTTCCTCGGTTCACTCCTAGGGATGAACCACCATTGGCTGATCCACAAAATGGAGTGACTTTTCAGGATACAGCTATTACCGCTATGTAATCTCCCCAATTTTAGCAGCTAGGCTAATAGGTGATATAAGGAGGAATTAATTAAATTAATTTCTTATAAAGTCATTAAAATAAATTAATTATTAAAAATGACTATATTTAATTAATTTAATTAAAAAGTGACTTAAGTATAAAAATAAAAAATAATTAAAAGTCAATTAAATAATATTAATTAATAAAGTGTACCTACCCTCTTCTAGAAGGAACCTTGTGAAGGGTGATGAAAAAGGATAAATAGAAGAGGATGTTAGAGGATCAAGGAGATGGGAGTTTTGGTTGTGAAGAAATGACTAATGCGTGGCATTGGTGAAATATCTGAGGACGCAAACCTTCAGTAGATTGTAGAAGGGCTGGACGAAACCCTAGTTCTTCATCCGGGAGTGGGAGATATTTAGTTTCTCACATTGTGCATAGCAGGTTATGGTGATTGGGAAGGACAATCAGTCCTTTCACTTGAGCTTATTGAAGTTACATATCAGATTTGGGTGGTTGTGCTTCAGATTTGCAGGTTTAGAAATCACCTTATTGAAGACATATTCTTGGGAAAATATACATCTAGTCCCTAAGCGATACCTATTGGAGATTTGTAGAAGAGTTCTGAAGAAGTTTTGAAGGCAGATTGAAGAGCTTATGTCTTGCTGTTATCAAAGTTGCAGACTTTGGGGTTCATATGTTTTGATTCATATTTCATCCTTGGTGCATCGATTTTC
Organism: Cryptomeria japonica; assembly: GCF_030272615.1. Taxonomy (NCBI): domain Eukaryota; kingdom Viridiplantae; phylum Streptophyta; class Pinopsida; order Cupressales; family Cupressaceae; genus Cryptomeria; species Cryptomeria japonica. The sequence continues at coordinate 29,819,850 of NC_081409.1, read as the reverse complement.
ACAACTAAAGATCCCAAAGTGCAGCAGAGGTTGTGGTGATATTGTTTGGACTGAGTATAGGGCAATTTAGGAGTTTATTTATTTCTTAGAAGGGGCTGAACCTTGGCAGATCCGCAACCCCCCCTAACTCCTTCGATTCCACCTTTGAAAGCTTATGATTGCCCAAAGGCCGTCCAAGGAGCAGGCGCTGTCATTTGTATGGAGTCTGATCAGGTTGGAGATAGATTTGGTGACATTTGTGTGCAGTAGCAGCAACATCTTTGTGTCAATTACCTACAGCAGCAAGGTGGTATCAAATCAGGGCACCATTACATATCTGATTTGATCAAGATACATCTATGATGTTTGGCGCTATACTTGATGCAACAAAGCGATCATTTTGGTGAAAGTCTGAGGTGATACCAGCTGTCATTCACTGTGATCTCAGTCTGAACTATGCAGCAGCAGGGGCGGCCAAAGAAGAGTCCAATATGGCATGGTGCAGGGTCAAAACAACTATTCTCGAATGCTCCTTGAAGATGTCATAAATCAGGTTCTCATTAACTCATTTTCAGTCTATGAGTTTATATATATATGACCTTAGGATCTTAGGTACTCAGAAAAAAATCTGATTATGACAGTCAATGAATTTGTTGATTAGCAGTCTTGTGACTTGTCATGTACTCTAAGCTGTCATGGGAATGTAATTCGATTTATCATATAAATAAGAAGTTGGGTTTGCATCATATTGTAAGTGGATTATCTGAGGACGCACATCAAGTGTTTGTTAAAATGTCAGTTGACTGAAAAAGTTATTTATTGTGTCTTCTAAGGGGCTAATTTGGTAAGGAACTCTCAAGTTAGTTGTATAAGCATCTTAGACTTGTCTTCCTAACATTTAAGGACACGTATATTGCTCATAGACACTGTTAACATCTTGCATTCAGTCTGAAACAAACATATCAGCAGCTCATATAAACCAAATTCGGAAACTACTGGCAAAAATATTCCTTGTTTCAGTCATCAATTGGACAAGGGATATTACACGCTAGTGATGAGTGGGCTCGACTTCCGGCACACGTCAGAGATGCTTTCCCTTTGCATCAAAATTGTATGCAGCGGAAAGATTCTATGAGGGGACAGAATGACAGATGGTCCAGATAGCAGTGAAATAATGATTTGAAGAAAGATACAGACAAGCCTACTTTATCCACATTTGATGGCAGTGGCTCCATTAGTGCACGAGCATGGGTCCATAAGTTGGACATATACTATCCTTGAAACCCATGGCTGAAGATGAAGCCATTCAGTTTGTTGTTCTGCATTGGGAAGGTGTTGCATATGATTGGTGGCGCCATGGATTGGTCACTCAGAACCATGCTCTCATTGACTCATATTCAGAGTTCACAGAGAGACTGATTGCCAGGTTTGACAAGAAGGATTTGGAATTATATTACAAGGACTTAGCTCTCCTGAAACAGTCAGGACATGTGGAGTCTTTTATTAATGAGTTTTAGCATGTAGTAGTGATAGTGCTTGAGATGCTCGATAGGAGGGTAGTGATACTGTTCATTGAGGGTCTACATGAGAGACTCTGTGGTTTACTCAAGGCTTTGAAGCCTAAGAATATGTAGGAGGCTATACACATTATATTGGACTTGGATACCTCACCACCACCCTCCACATGTCAGCAAAACAAAAACTTTCTGAGGAACTCCAAGCCCTTCTGAAAGACATTTACTCTGCAGAAGGGAAACGCATCTTCTCTTAAGATTGATCAAGAAACTAGGAATGAATTGAGAAGAAAGAAGTTGTGTTTTACTTGCAAGGAGCCTTGGGAACTTGTAATGTCCACTTTTTAGTTCGTTCCTATTTTTGTGTGATTAGCCTATCATTTTGACCCTCGTACGGTAATAATTGTGGATAGAGGGTCTTCTGAGTCAGGGACTTGGTTAATGGGGATTCTCGTCTTCTCCAGAATTCAGTATGTTCCAGTTTGGTCTTCGTTTGGTTAAGATTGGACTTCGTTTGGGCTCAGTTTTATATACTTACTATTTATAGTGAGTCAAGAGATGATTGAGAGGGGCCCTTTCTATTTTTAGTAAGCCAGTGGGTTGGACAGAGGATAAAATGGTCAACTCCCCGGTGTAGACAAAATGAAGAAATAATGATTATTAAAGGAGATATTAATGTTTTAATGGCTTGAATGATAATAAAATAATTAAAATGATATTATAAAGTTATAACTTAACTTTATAATTTGAGGGTCAAGTCATCATAAAAGGGGGCCATTTATTGAATTAATTTATGAGGCGCCAAGACCAAGGTATTAATATTAAACATTAAAAGATGCAAATGTAATAATATTTAATTATTATTAAATGTGCTTTTGGAAGGAAATCAACTTCTTCACGAAGTTATATATATTCAGCCTAAGAATTGAGCCATTCATTCTATGAGCATTTGATAACTTGACATTTATGATTTCTTGGCATTTGGAGAAGGCAAACCCAAGGGTTTCTACATTTCTGCAAATTAGGGCATTGGAGAACGTAGTATCTTCATTGTGACAGCTACCCGAGGTGGTGAAAGATCTTCTGAGGGTTGCTTTTGAGTTGGCTGTAACCAACAGTCAAATTTGTGAATATTGGAGGTCATTTTTGGAATAAATTGGAGATGTCTCAAGGCTGCAATTAATTAATTCTGAGGACTGATATACTACAGCAAGGGCGGCATACATAGAGGGCACAATTTCATCAAATATTGTGAAGTTCCATCAGCATCAAGGGTTGCAGCATTGTTACAGAGCATATCAATTTGCACATCAGGTTCCTTATTGTTTATTTGCATTGTCATATCGATTTGCGAGTTGTTGCTGTAGATGCACATTTTTATTGGACTTGTGAAGGCATTTAGATTGTGAGCCAAGAGTCTTGGCATTGAATATTGGATGGTTGAAATCATCATATGCGTTGTGCATTCCAACTTGTTTTTGGTTTAGCATTAAATGATATAGTATAAGGTTGCATGCCATTTGTTTGTCAAAATGCTTAATTGCTGCATATTGGTTATCTTAGGATGCATGAGAAGTGTTTGTTAAAATGCCCATTGGCTGTAGGTGCACATTTTACATGTAGAAGACAAAAAAGGATTACTTTTGCATTTTAGCTCTTGGCCTAGAAGTTTTAGTAATCAATTGCAAGCATTTAAACTTCATTTGAAACCATTCCAAGTAAGCAAAAATAATCTGAAAGCAAAAGACAGCAAGATAGAGGTTTCATAACAACTATTTGACAATATTTCTTGAGGTCCAAATCAGCAATTAGAGATCAGATTTAGCAAGGGATATTACAGTGGTATCAGAGCGGTTTCTTGCCATCCTGTGTGGGAAATATGGCTGCTAAATTTGTTGGTGAAGTGATGATTGCTTATGAGGAATATAGAGAACTTCCAGATAAGACCAAATGTTTTCTAGATTTCGACTACTATATGGAGTATTGGATGGATTGTGGCAAGCAAAAAGGAAGAACAAAGAAGAGAGATATTTCACCCATGATAGGCAGAAATTTATATGATGACTTTGTTAGGTATGCTGATTTAACTCAAGAGGATATGAGGACAGCCATGGGGAATGAGTTGTCTACATCATCTTTGCAAGAAGTTTCATTTGAGACTTCTACATTGGAGGCTAGCATAGAGCATGCTAATGATATGGGTAGCAATGGTATGGACTCTGTGGATGATCACATTGCTTCTTCACCTTCACATGATGAAAAGCTCAAATGTTTGTGAGGGAAGATGGAATAACTCATGCATTGACAAGGATGGACAACATTCACAAACATCTAGAGGATCTCATTTGGACAACTCAAAGAGAGGAAAGACAAAAGGGAATGGGACATGGCATTCCACATACACATTTGCATCCTTTCAAAGAAGCTTTGGAGTTGATAAAAGAGGACTATCTACAAATGTTAGAGATAGTGACAGGGCTGTCCAATTGGTAAAAGATCAAGATAGAGAGATTGCTGACCTTTGTCTACTTTCGAGTGGGCATAGTCACTCCTCTCACAATCCAGAAAACCAATCCCTTGTAGCAGCTACTCCTAGAGGAGATGAGACAAATCAAGACTTGATAGTAATTGATGACTACAATGAAAAAGAAGATTCCAAAGATATGAATTGGGATAGTGATATTCCTCCTCGTTCTTATGAGATTGCAGTCCTTACACATGGAAGAATTTGTGAAGATGAGTCTACAAGTGTGGGGCATGAAGCTTGCATTGAAGAGGTACTTGGAAGGGGTGAAGACTTTTCACAATGGTATGATTTGGAACAACATGGAGGTGTTGTTCAGTTTGTGAACAATCCTTTGTTTGAGGCAGACGCTACATGGTCATTTGATAATCCACTCTTCGAGATAGATGTTGATCGCTCTCACGACCCCAGTCCTGAGGTGAGCATTGATCATAGTGTTTGGGATCCTAGCAGTGCATCGGGATTTTAGACAAAGCTCGCGAAGGAGTTTTCAGCAGTGTACATGGTGAGGAGTGCATACAGCTTCACATTTGATCCCCATGTACATGACTCATTTCAGATGCACAGTTCAGGGGCGCATGTAACGGACAGTTTGTTTGATAGCTCACTTTGTGCAGAGATTGAAAGCAAGTATGGCCAGTCTCTTGACTTGCTTCCTCTTGAGGCTTATACTCCTGCGACACTCGATGAGGAGATTGAGTGGGTTCAGCAAATTCAATTGGATGAGTTAGTGTTACAGGAGCTAATAGATTATGACAGGGACATTACACAAATTTTCACTTGGGATCCAAGTGGAGAAGTTTATTTGCAGTCGAGATTGCTTGGGGACAAGCAATTTCAGGAGGGGCGCATAGTAATGTCCCCTTTTTAGTTCGTTCCTATTCCTGTGTGATTAGCCTATCATTCTGACCCTCGTAGGGTAATAATTGTGGATAGAGGGTCTTCTGAGGCAGGGGCTTGGTTAACGGGGGTCCTCATCTTCTCCAAAATTCAGTATGTTCCAGTTTGGTCTTCGTTTGGTTCAGATTGGACTTCGTTTGGGCTCAGTTTTATATACTTACTATTTATAGTAAGTCAGGAGACGATTGAGAGGGACCGTTTCTATTTTTAGTAAGTCAGTGGGTTGGACAGAGGATAAAATGGTCAACTCCCTGGTGCAGACATAATGAAGAAATAATTATTATTAAAGGAGATATTAATGTTTTAATGGCTTGAATGATAATAAAATAATTAAAAGTGATATTATAAAATTATAACTTTATAATTTGAGGGTCAAGTCATCATAAAAGGGGGCCATTTATTGAATTAATTTATGAGGTGCCAAGACCAAGGTATTAATATTAAATATTAAAAGATGCAAATGTAATAATATTTAATTATTATTAAATGTGCTTTTGGAGGGAAATCGACTTCTTCATGAAGTTATATATATTCAGCCTTGGGAATTGAGCCATTCATTCTATGGGCATTTGATAACTTGACATTTATGATTTCTTGGCATTTGGAGAAGGCAAACCCAAGGGTTTCTACATTTCTGCAAATCAAGGCATTGGAGAATGTAGTATCTTCATTGTGACAGCTACCTGAGGTGGTGAAAGATCTTCTGAGGGTTGCTTTTGAGTTGGCTGTAACCAACAGTCAAATTTGTGAATATTGGAGGTCATTTTTGGAATAAATTGGAGATGTCTCAAGGCTGCAATTAATTAATTCTGAGGACTGATATACTACAGCAAGGGCGGCATACATAGAGGGCACAATTTCATCAAATATTGTGAAGTTTCATCAACATCAAGGGTTGCAGCATTGTTATAGAGCATATCAATTTGCACATCAGGTTCCTTATTGTTTATTTGCATTGTCATATCGATCTGCAAGTTGTTGCTGTAGATGCACATTTTTATCAGACTTGTGAAGGCATTTTGATTGTGAGTCAAGAGTCTTGGCATTGAATATTGGATAGTTGAAATCATCATATGCGCTGTGCATTCCAACTTGTATTTGGTTTAGCATTAAATGAAGATGGTATAAGGTTGCATGCCATTTGTTTGTCAAAATGCTTAATTGCTGCATATTTTTGAGTGAATTTTAGGTTTCATTCATTTTCTTTTTTCATGAGCATTTGCAATCATAATGCATAAAGTAATGATAAACAAATACATTAAACAATCTATGAAATCAATGTTTATTCACTGTTCACATAATACATAAATTGAGATGATTTTCATTCATGCCAGACCTGTAGCAATAGCATTACTACTGTTAGCAACTAGCTATGACCTAAAGCTCATTTTAATCAATCCTCGCACCAAAAACATGGGTCGATGTGGTCTAAATGTCCTCACCGCAAAATACAAGCTCCTTATATTATTTCAGACCTGGAAATGCGTAGTCCACAGACTGTTTGTGCACTTCAAAGACTGAAAATAACCACAGATAGTTATGCTCCAGCAACCAAAGCACTCAGACTTGATTAGTGAATTCAAGCTTTAAGGCTTTAAGCTTCCATTCATTATACTTGACCACATTCCTCCTAATAACCCTCCAGAAGTCTTCTCATCTCCCTAGCACCTCAAAAGGAATTTTTTTCCCGTTGCTAAATTGCAGATTTAAATTCAAAGAATACCCATGTGCTTCCTGGAAGTGTACGACCCTGCCCTATGTGTGATTTGGCCTAGGAAATTCAAATGTCAACCAAAACTTGCAAATGACCTATCAGATTGAATCGTCTAACTGAGGAAGCAAGAATGAATCAATACCCAGAAGCCAAAATGAATCCCTCCAAGAGATATGAGCAAAAATGAGGGTTTGTGTGCTTTTGAAAATATAAGGCCAGAACTGAAGAAAACACCCAAAACTTGAAAATACAAATAGCACACCAAAATCCTGAAGGCAAACTTGAAAGACTTAATAAATCTTCATTTTCACCAAAATCCATGTTACCAAAACTCAAGCAAATCAATGTTTTCTCTAATTGAAACCAATAATCAGCTAGGGTGGATCTTTCACGATTGAAACCAAACAAATTGTAGAGGGTTTTTGTCCTCAACAGCTCCAGGAAGAACTCCAAAGCTCTTTTTGATAGAATCTCTGTATGTGTGCAAAAACAGAATGCTAAAATAAGAGCCCAAACTCAGGAAGAACTCTAAAGCTCATTCAATAGCATATCTGTATGTGTGCAAACTCAGAATTCTTAAAGGACAAAAACCTTTGTTGGATAACTAGTTTTGGATTTGGAAGACAGTCCCTAACTGGTTTGAAGTGGTTCTACTTAGGAATCACTTTGGTTTTCAGCAGAGTTTTCAGATTGGGGTTTCAATATGGAGATTTTTGAAGTGTTTTGATGTCAAGATTTTTGGGTATGTATTAGTGTTGATTTACAGAATTTTTGGGTGTGTTTGAATCTTTTCTAGAAGGGTTTATTGAGCGTGCTGTACCATTCCTTAGGAGCAAGCCATACCATCTATATTTGCTTGGAAGTTTGTTTGCAGGGTTTGTGAATACTGGAGGTCGTGCATATTGTGATCTGCTTTACTGGGCGGCTTAGTTGAGAAGTTTTTGAGGCCATTTGCTGGTTGCATGATTTTCTAGGAATGTTGTAAACTTGTACCATCTGCAAAGTGTGGCTGAGGGTTTGGCATAAGGATCCATGGCCTAAAGCACCTAGCTTATTGGGTTTATCCTTCATTGCAGGTGGTGCCTAAGCCTATGTTAGCATTTTCAGGTGATTCGGCATTGAACGAGTGAGTTTGTGTGGAGTTTTGAATTTTAATGAGCTTGCTGCCACTATTACAACGCCATAATCAACTTTTGTGCATGACTGAAACTTAAACAGACCTGTAATCTGCTCTTTTCCTATCTATATGAGGGTGTTTAGTGGAGCTGGGCATGTATGTGACTTTTTGGTAACCTTTGGGAAGTATGCTTGCTGGTTGGAAGGGTTTTTTGAAGGGTTATCATGCTGCTGTGACCTACATTTCCAGTACAATAGACCTGCAACATCAATTTCTGGCACATCATTCATGTAGAAGCCTATTTCCAGTGTGTGCAGTTCTGTTCCAGCCTATTTCTATCCAACATTTGAGGTATTTCATAAACTTGTTTATCTATCATTTGGGCACATCTTTGGATCGATTTATTATCATTTCAATTTGTAACAGCAATGTATAAGCATTGATTTTTTATATTAGACCTAATGACATCAAGGAATCTTTATTTTGCAAGTTTATTTTGTTTCTCATTGGCCAAAAGGAAAAAAAATAATCCAGGGTGGTTATTACACTCTCTTTTATTATAAGTTACATCATATAGATCAGGAAAAATCTTCCAAAGAAATCTGGGGAAATTTGAATAAACCATTTGGAGCAAAAATGTGGTTAGTGAAAAGTTTTGTCCAAAGCTTTAGCTATTAGATTCAAGATAGCTGATGGAGTCACTATATCTAGTCGTGAGCAATCTAAGATCTCTCATTAGACAACTAGTAAAAGTCAATGCTATGGTAGATGGTGAGGATGCAATAGCCATCTTGTTAAATAGTCTACCTTCTGAATTCAACAATGGCATTTTACTCTTAGTCAAATGCCTTCTCAAACTTTGGAAAATATGATCTCAACTCTCATAGTTAAAGAAAAGAGAACAATTACAATAGATAGAAAAGGTGATCCTCAACTTGAAATGGCATTATTCTCAAGAAACAATTGTAGAAGATAAGATAAAGGCAAAGGGTAGATTGAATGTTACTACTACAAGAAGAGAGATCACATAATTTGGAATTGTAGAATTCAAGCTGATGATGTTTTGAAGGCAAAGCTCAAAGACAAACTGACAAAAGCTAATATAACCATTATTGAATATTCACTAGATATTGACAATAGCGAAGAATTTGTTAATGTAGAATATGTATTTTAGGAAGTCCACATTGTGAATGATCTATTCTAGATGAAGCTCAACATGGATGGCTGCCCAATTAGTTTGGGAGTTTTGTGGATCTAAGGAATTAAACCCTCTCATGAGGGTGAGACAACTTGTTGAAACATTGTTGGTGTAGCTCAACATTGATGGTTCTTCTATAATTTGGGAGTTTGGCAAGGTGGAATTTGGAATCTTGAGAATTCAGCTCAGAAACTACACCTTTACAAGGGTTATGAGTTAGCTTGATGGAGTTCTACTTGATACAAGAATTGTTTCCAAAGAGAAGCCTTTGAAGAATATATGGTTCTATTGTTTTTAGTCTAAGTTACCGAGTTCACCCTTGGACCCCCCTAGTACCGGTCCTGGTTCGGGTCTGGTTCAGACTGGGTTCAACTAGGGTTCGAAAAACCCAGAGGTGGTTTGTCCCGGGTCGAACCCAGGTCGAACCCAGCTGAACCCAGGCGGACCCAGGTCAAACCCAGGCGGCTGGGCAGCCCAAAAAAGCAAATTATATGCAAAATTTAATTTTTTTTTTAATTCCGCCTACTAAAAAGTGAAACTTATATCCTAAAAGTGACTTCTAAAACATTATATTCACTCATTTCACCTCATTTGTGTTGCAAACATATGTTTTATGAGAGCAGGTTGAAGAAAGGGTGAACAAAATTTGGCTTCCAAGATCAAAGAGGAGTTGAAGATTGATGTTTGTTTTGTTGTTTATATGATGCTATGTGACATGCAAATTTTTAATTCATGCTTATAGGCTTCACAAATATCAATATATATATATATATATATATATATATATATATATATATATATATATATATATATAAAAAGAATTTACATGTTTTTGTACTAACGAACCCAAACCCCTTTTCAAATTTTTGCCGTACCGACGTACCGGGTTCTTTGAACCTGAACCGGTGCCCAAACCCGGACCGGTAACTTAGTTTTTAGTTTTTAGTTAATATGTTAGTATATTTTTCTTTAAGTACAATAAGTCCTAGAAGGGTTGTTAGAATATAAGGCTTACCTTTTATAATAAAGTCGCCTTAGTGACTTTAGTGGTGTGTAATAATGTTTGTATTATTATCATTTATGGTTGTGGACAAGTGCCACATTTTTAATTGTAGGTTACATTTCTCAAACTCTATATAAGGAGATGGATCCCTTTGTAATAATCACTCCATTTTTTCATATTATTATATTGTGTCATTGACTGTGCTTGTAGCTCCTTTCTTTATAATAGATAGAGGGGAATACTAGTTTGGAGGCAGAAAGGTCCTATTTGGGTTGTTTGACACATCTTTAAGGGGTTTTAGGCCCAAAAATAAGCAAAAAAAACTTGATTGAGTCTAAAGAGAGACGGACACTAAAATGTATACAATACATGGAGGGAAAAGTGCAAACTATGCACTTTTCAATTGTATAGAATATTCGCCATATGATATAGAGTGGGAAACTCTTAAGGAGGAAGTATTTGGCTAGCTAATGATATTAAAATAGAGTACACAATCTGTGAGAAGTCAAAGATAAGTAGCACCGTGATGCATATAAAAGAAATTATAATAAATATAGTTTATTTATGACCCTTTCTTTTCTTGGCAACATTTGTATGGTGTGGCTTTTTTGGTTGATTTTGTCCAACTGTTGTGATAATGACTTCATCCTATATGCATCTCCTTCATTGACACAAAAGGGATTTTCCTTCTGAATGGAGCCCCACTGATATGTGTAGACCAATCATTTGATGGTAATGAAAATGCTTCTTTTTCAAGTAATTGTGTGCAATGTTTACCCTTTGTAGATATTTGTTCTCTCATTGTCTATGCCAAAAAAATTGTACATATATTTTTTGTCTGTATTTATTTGGTGTAGATCTAACCATCCATACTATGTCTTAGTTTGCAGCTAAAATATTGCAATTTGAAATGTAAGGATCAATGACTAGAAAATGCAAATACATTTGACATTCAAATAGAAATTAAGAAATAATAAATCCATACTAACAAGAATTCTTGCTTTTCAGGTTAAGAGATTACATAGAATGAAATATGCCGATTTTGGAGAAGGATTAACTCTCTTGAATGAAAGGTTGGTATATACACCATCTAAATGGTAAAGGCAATGGCTTGTTGAATGGCTCTATTTTTTTGGTTCGTTTTGTCATTTTTATTAAGCTCTAAAAGATGGGTACTAATTTGAAAAAAATGTCAAGAATCCCTCTCCATGTACTAAAGATCATGGAAGTAAATTAATTTCTAACATAAACCTATTGTTGGGGTGTTAGCATGCAATGCAAGTCTATTAGCACATTATCAACCCACAACGTAACTTGAGGGCTTTTCCATGGAGACTAGAGCCATATTATGGTGCCACAATAATGGTTGTTGCCCCTATTTTTAAATAGGAACACAAGTGACTTCAATGTTTCACCATATTTTCCAAGTACCATACTTATTTAGTATATCTGAGCTCTTATAATAAAGAACAAGAAATAATTTTGGCCACATAAGCTCCTTCCATATACCTAAATAGATTTTTAGTTCACTCATCATCATAAAGATGCTTAAAAAAATATTATATACATATTCGAGGCCTTATGAAATATGAAATACAAAGGGGCAACATTGGTAAGCAATATTGTTTAGGAATAAGCTAATTCATAAAATCAAGTCTTTCTTCATGAGCCCTCTTTCATGAGTAGTGGTTCACAATAGTTCATCTTTCATGATCATGAATCATCTACTTGGAATTCATTGCATCTAAGTGATGTTTGCATTGGTTAATTTCTATGACTTCTTGGGAGGTCTAACACATCTTCCATCATTTATGCCATCCATCTTAGCTCAAAGAGAACACCCACAAAGCTTTGAAGTTGGCTATTCTTTAGCTTGCTTGTGAGAACATAGCCTGACAAACTTTAGTTAAACATCCCTAAGCATGCAATGATGTGATATCAAACTAAAATCATTTAAGATTTGGCTGTGAATCCATCCAAGAATGCAAATGATTGAAAGGAAAGAAAAAATAGAAAACTAGAATGATCGAATAAACTCTATTCTATTCACAAGAATGAGAATGGTTACGATGTGAGCTATAGGTGAGTATATATAGGATATCTTGCCTAGGAGAATAAAACACAACCAATGTGGGATAATGTGTAAAAAGTCCCTAAGTAAGCTTAACCTAGTGTGAAAAAGAACTAAGTGGAGAATTAGTTTGGAAATATGCCTATTCATACTAGCACCCACCTTAAGTTCAATTTAGGGGGAAGAAAAGAGAAAAACATCAAGGATGGGTCTCGACAACAAGCTTGATGAAGTACCCATGTACAAAGATACCCTCAATGCATAGGAGGAGAAAACCTAGTGGAAAAAAACTCACCTCCCTCCTCCCTCCCCACCCCCACCATTAGAGGAAGGGGCAAAAAGGGCTAATGTGTAAAAAGTCCCTAAGTAAGCTTAACCTAGTGTGAAAAAGAACTAAGTGGAGAATTAGTTTGGAAATATGCCTATTCATACTAGCACCCACCTTAAGTTCAATTTAGGGGGAAGAAAAGAGAAAAACATCAAGGATGGGTCTCGACAACAAGCTTGATGAAGTACCCATGTACAAAGATACCCTCAATGCATAGGAGGAGAAAACCTAGTGGAAAAAAACTCACCTCCCTCCTCCCTCCCCACCCCCACCATTAGAGGAAGGGGCAAAAAGGGCTAAGTGACCCTCCTTGAAGAAATATCTTGCACCTCAAGAGAGCTTGAAAATGGATGTACCTGCTCTTAATGAAGGGTTTGGTGAAGGTATTTGCAATTTGCTCTATTGTTGGACAATAGTAAGTCAAAGACCTATTTTAGAATCGATTCCCTAAGAAAATGCATGTGGATCTTGATGTGTTTAATCTACTAATGATGGATTGGGTTCTTTGAGATGTGAATCATGCTTTGGTTGTTGTAGTAGGTAATTGATAGCTTTTGAAAAGTGATACCAAGTTTAGTGAGGATATTTTGAAGCCAAGTGGCCTTAGTGGTGGTGTTGACAAGACCCCACTACTCAATATCAGTTGAAGAGAGCAATGGTGTGTTGCTTCTTGCTTTGCTAGTAAATGGGACTGGAACCAAAGTAAAACCTGTAGCTAGATGTGGACCTGTGATAATCAAGAACACCAACCCTAGTAGAGTCCATGTATCTAGTCAAATCAAAACCCATATTTGTTGCATAATGAATCCCATAATTGTGAGTGCCTTGTATTTGATGCAGAATGTGTTTGACAACCTTCCAATGAAGCTCATTCTAATAACTCTTGTAGGGCATTAACTCAAATCTGTAATGTCCCCATTTTCAGGTTCCTAGTGAACCTGTGGAAATAATTAATTAATTTTTATTTGTCCGGAAAAGTACATTAAAAGACAACTTTAATTAATTATTTATTAAGTGACTTAGTTCCTAAATATTAAATATTTTTTAAAAAGTCACTTTTAGAGAAATAAGGATGAATTAAATAAAAAAAGTGATTTTAATTCTTTATTTCCGGAAGTTTCAGGAAAGGTTATAAAAGGGAGTTGGGTCTCTTTTGGAAGGGATGGAGAAGATTATGATAATTTGTTTATGGAGAAATCCTAGGGGTTTTGAGGATTGTAGTTTCATCCTTCCGGAGGACAAAAACCCTTCTGAAGAAAAGCGGCTATGGTGGTGAGAGATCCACCCTGGTTGTTGTTGCTGTGGGGTTCAAATGGAGTCCCAGCTTGTGTGAATTTGCAGGTTTACAAATTTAGATTTCAAGAATTTTTCGTTGAGCTGTGTGCTTCAGGTTGAAGAACATTAAATAATTTGTTTGAATGCTCCGAGTTAAAAATTTAAGCTTTGCTGGGCAAAAATTCTCTAGCTTGGATGTGTTATGTTTGATATGAGACCCCTAAGCTTTTGGCGCTAGAGACAGAGATTGAAAGCAAGTGGAATTGTTTTAATAGAAATTGCAGATTTGGGGTTTATTTGAAATCGTGGGATTTTATGTGTAGCTGATTATATGCTAAGTGCAAGAGGATGCTATGAGGAACGTGGGCAAGGAACAAGACAAATTGCCTGTCTAAAAAGAGTAAGTTTGTTGCCAACATAGCAAGCCAAAAGTCATCGCAGCTTAATTGATCATATGACAAATCATGGGGAAATCGATTCTTATTCATGTTCACATTGCACAGAAATAAGAAGGATGTGGCATGAAAACAAACTTTAGAAATAGTCTTGAGATGCTTGCTTGCTAGCCGACTCATTTTAAGGGATATTGAGTGAAAGTTAATAGAAGCAAGGTCCCTTTGAAATATCAAAATCACAGCCTTCATCAAAAGAGACACGGGCCATATCTAATACCAAGCAAAAGACAAAGGGGATGAATCGTATCTATGAAAAGGTGAAATGCAATATTGAGCGATGATTGTTTTTCGTGTTTGTCATTTAGTGTTCTTCATGAGAGACGTATATGATCATAGTGTGAATATGTATAATGTTTCAATCACACATTATTGTGTAGGGTTGTCCACTCTATCTTTATTTGGCCTTCATTCCTCATCTTGTAGCGCAAGTCAGACAGTGGTGTCTGATTGCTGCTAACAATGACAAGGATTGTTAAATGACTAGCTTATCATATCCCTGGTATGTGGTTAATATGTGGTCAAGGAGGGCCTTTTCTTGCGTGTATGTGACTTCTCTTCTATTGATCTCAGCTTTTTCACCATTAGTTTTAGCGATATCTGAATTTTGTTAGCTTACAACCATACAAAATGTTAACTGTATAGAACACTTGCCAATGCCATTGCAACACCTGGGTCCTACCTTTATGTCATTTGACCACATTGGGCTTTGGAGTATAATGGCATTTTTTATGTTCTTCAAAACATCACATTCCATTCACACAAAACTGTGGTTTTTACTTAAACTATTTAACAATCAGTCTACTCATTGTATATTGCTTAGGCAGATTATGAACTTTTCTGGCTATTCCTAGTGTTTTTCTCCTTTGACTGGCAATTTTATCTGCATGTCTTTATAAAGGGTTAGACGATTAAAAAAATTTTGATGGCATCAAGATTCCCTTGAAACTTACAAGTAAGGGTAGAAAAATGTCCTAAATGATAAAAAAATTTAAACTTCTACAGTCCATTGTTGTTGAAACAAAAATTTACATAGCTTCTAGATGAACAAAGATTATAGGCTTCCACTTTCCATTCTAGATGATATTCCTATCATGAAAATATATTGCACATAGTGAAGTTATAATCTCTGAACAATCATTTCAAAATGTTTTAAATAGATATTGATGTATGAGCAATATCATTTTGAGAGCACAATCAGTTCCCTAAATTCTTAACATTCATTTTGTAATTTATATTTATTGTTTTTCAGGTTATTGCAATTGACTTGGCTGACCAATGTTGGATATACATATGATCAGTTCAATTTCAGCGAAGTTTGTACCTCATCCTTTACCTGTATTGTTAACATGAATGATTATTTTAATTTGCTGGGTATTCAGGCATCTTGATTTTGCTATCTTTTAAGTTTTCCTTAAGTTTTATATATATGCTACTCTAGTAATTTGCCAGTGCCATAAATATTGTGTTCCTAATTGACCAATGGAAGAAAGGAGTACTAAACTGGTTTAGAGTCTTCAAAATGATGATACAGTGCAATGTATATGCCTATTTGACAATATTTTCAAATAATATTATTAGGACTGACTTGAAAGTTAAAACATTATTATTAAATTATTTTCGTAACTTTATCCCTTAATCTGTGGAAAGAAAGAAATAGGTGTGGGTCTCCCAATTATTTTATTTCTGAAAAGGGGGTACGACATATCCAAAGAAAGAAGGAAGCTATTGACCTTAACAAGTGATCAAGGTAGATCAATGGGATTTAGAAAGTATACTGAGTTAAATTGGCTGGAGCCGTAAAAAAGGCTTCAAATCAGACTAGATGCCAAGAACTAACTAGAGTACAAAACTCTATCAGTCTATCTAATTGGTATAAACACCAAAAGTTGCTCCTACACATGCTCGGAGACTTGTTTATTACAGTTAGTAAAAATATCAGATATGTTACATGTATTACAAATGTCCATGAAAAAGAAAATGTCTTAATAGACTTTAATCACAAAAGGGAACCGTGGTTTTGCACCAGGATTACATTAGAACCTGAATGTGGAATAGAAGAACCAGAACTGTTATTATAGTGATGGATCCATACAAGCCTTGACAACATTGATGGTTGAGTGATTATATTTTCTTGTGCCATATCCATTGATTTCTGTTACTGACTACTATGGTCATTTCATATCTCATTTTGTGATATGCTCTATGGATTTTATTGATTGCCGTTATATCATTGTTAGTTCAATGGATACATAGGATTGTCAATTATGTTTTGACTTTGCTAGCTGTGAATCTTTATTGGATTTATGGAAGGCTTGCTTTAGGGCAATGGGTGATATAAAAACTGGTTCTTTTGTCTATAAGAATGGCCATGTATGAGATTTGATGTGGACCACCACAACTTGGCATATATTGGAAGTCATTTGGAAAAACGTGCTGACTTGACATGATTTGGTTGCCAAGTATCTGCCAGGTACTTGCTGAGTCTCAGCTGAGTCCTATAAAAAACTTGCAGAGTGCTGTATGAAGGCATAATTTGTTGGTCCGAGGGTCATATGCCATATGTAATCTTTAAAGTACGAAAAATTAATGATTGGAATAGACTTTTGTGTTCTCTAATTGATTAGTTCCATTGTTTGTTTTGTGCAATTATGTTTTCTCTGCTAACTTTTGTTGAGTTTTTGCTGATTCTTGAGTCCGAGTCAAAATTTTGGGCTGTCAAGTCCATACTGATTTGAATTTTTTCCAACTGTGAGAATGGCTACTATATCACTTTGGAAAGATTGCTGTTATATTGTTAAACAAAATTGGAAGAATTGAGTTGTTGCAAGCAACATTGATTGAAGACATATTAGAGTATTTCCTAGGTGTGCATTTGCTCGTAATAGCCTGATCTCCTAATTTTTTAACTTGGCTGTCAACATTATTTAGCCCAATAGTATGTGTGCCTATTCTATGGAAGCTGTGTTTACTGAAGTCTATGTTGTTGCATCAGTGGAACGCCTTGCTTTGGGGTGGTTCAAGTGGTTTGAAAAATAGTTCTTGTTTCCGTGTAAAAGTGGCTACTATATTAATTTGGAAAGACTGTCACTATATTGGTGAATATTATTAAAAGAGCATGTTTATTTTCTATATTGATGGTAAGAAGCATTCATTTTAAATGGTATTGGACTATACCTCTGATGCACATCATTTACATTAACATCGATTCCCTTAAAGATGGATATGGTTATAAATGAATAGTAGCAGTACAATTGAAAACCTCGAGATTAATCCCAAGTAATTGTGATCCACCACATTTTCTGTACCATATTTCCTGAGTTTTCTGAAAAGTGGTTCTGAAATTTTTTATACATACCTACCATTTTTTGGCATATTTTTACACAGGCAGAAAATTGCAAAGACCAGGCAGACTTAATTTTTTTAATTTAAGGTACAGGTTAGGGCATTCCAAATTCTTTTTTCAGGTTTTAATTTGAATGGACTTATTTTAGAACCAAAACTCTAAACTGCAAAGAGGGTTATATAAAAACATACCCTAATGTGGGTTTAGATAAGAACATGGGGTTGTCCTTAAAATAGTAGGCCATGGTTAGCCCTTTGTTTTTTGCACAAATTCTGTTGGGTTAAAGTACTTCAGCTTTTTTAAAAGCATTAAGTTCTTTGTGACCCCCCCTCTTTTTATGCTATATTTCTATTTCCATGCAACATATGTGACATAAAATAACATCAGATTTCCCCCCATTTTACAAATATCCTATTTTTTTTTCAATTTTTGAGTTTTTATTGAATTTTTCCCATTTTGAACCTGGGTAATTGGATTCTATGTACACTTTACCACACTGTGTAAATGAAATGCTATTGTTCACTAGATTCTAGTGTCTGCGTTTCAATGTTGGTCCATCATATTTGACAGGTCTACAATCATATTGTTGCATATAAATAAAAATACTAAAGCAACATGAAGATCTAGTTTTCAGCACAATTGCCTTTTACTGTAATAGGCACTTCAGTATGTTTTTTTTCTCCTGTTGAATATTAGACTGGAGTATTTGTTGTCTTTTGTTGTTCAAATGTTCCATAATTCTGATTAATGCACTTGTGGGTGAGGCAGGTGAAAAGATTTCAGCATCCCATGAAAGATGGTTGGGGATTGGCAAATGATGGAAAAAATTTATTTGGAAGCGATGGAAGTTCAACTATGTATTATTTTGATCCAGTTACATTCAGAGGTTTTGCAATTCAATATTTTATTTGTATCTTTAATTTGTTCATTTAAAATTCTTTCTTCCATTTTCCAAAGATTGACATTTTCATGCTATATTTTTTTCGCTTTTAGGTAACCTGGAAAACCTCTTTGGTTTTTAATCTTCTGGTAGTTCTTAAATATTTAAAACTCTGACAAATTAGCAGCAATTCATGATGTGTCCATAATGCATAACTAAAAAATGCCATTTCTTGTTGTGTTTAAACTGTGTTCAGAAAAATATAGAGTAACTGTGAAATACGAAGGAATTGAAGTGTCTCATTTGAATGAACTTGAATATATTAATGGCGAGGTCTGGGCTAATGTTTGGCAGGTATGTGAGTTTTTTCTTTTCAATTACCAGGAAGGTAGATAATTTTCACAATCTCTCTCTTGCTTACCCCAAATCGATCACCCTGGCCAACACCCTTTGTCCCTCTCTGTAAGCGGCAAATTAACAAATACGACTTTTGGTAATGTATTAAAATAAAACATTAGTATTAGGCCTTAGTTATGAGGTAGTTGTGTGACGGTTGATGGCCTAACCAACCGCAAAGCTCTTTATGTGTAGTCTTGTAGCACATTGGAGTATGCGTTTTTTGGAGATTAATATGAATACATCTATGTTACATCTGTTATATTCCTGCATATTGTTCTTGGGTTGATTCACTACCTTGTTATATTGGGTCTATGACTGTGTCATATCATGCTATGCTGTTGCAATCTAGAGCTTAGTATATAAGCTGTGACTATAATTTCAATCTACTTCAGCTACTAACACTCTCCCTCTTGACTTCTTTTTGGGTGTTTGTTTGGAGGTTCAAGACTTTTGAGTGAATAGATTATAAATTTTGTTTTAGTATATTCCAAGATTCCTGAAATTGCTAAGCTGAAAGTTGTCTAATCTAGCTAGAGTTAAAGAATGGTTTGTTGTAACTCTACTTCATCCTTAGATAACTGTGTTCATTTGAACACTTTTTTTCACTTAAATCATAAAGCCACTTTACAAAATATTTAAGTAAAATAATAAAATATTATTTCCAGACCTTAGGAAATTCACCAAGTCTTGAAACTGAATTTTCATTGTGGCTGAGGGGGAAACTAAGACTAAGACCAATTATCAGAAATAACACTTACTATAACTAGTAAGATGCTAAAAATAGCAAGAAATTCCCAAACCCTGAAACCAAAGACACTGCTCTCTATAATTGAGGGAATATTGAGATTGAGACACCGTGACTATTCTCGTAGATTATGTGTACCATAACTATACATACTATAGAGCTTGATGGTTAGATGAGTATGTCTTATCACCAAACCTATAGTTTTCATAATGGGTATTTATAATTATCTACACGGTATATTGGTGTATGTCTACTCATCTAACCATCAAGCTCTATGTGTATGAATTATGTTGGGCTATTATTTCTATATTCTTGAAAGCACCGTTTATGGATAAGACTATTAGAGGAGAATATAGCCCTTATATGTAACAGGATATTATAGTTTATCATATCACCAACATTCACATGGACTGTTGGTGATATGATAAACTTTATTTTCTGGACAAGAGCACTTACCACTCCAAACTAATAGTAACATATTATATATCATATCCTAATTATAATTACTAGTTAGATATGTTATAATCCATATCTGGTATATAATGTCGATTTTATACTTGTAATAATAGTTTTATATTATCTATTAGTCCATAGTATATAGTTAATTATTTTATACAAATAATTTGACTCTATTCATTTGTTATATGAATAAAGGTTGTAGATGATATAGGTTATATAATTTAATGTAATAGCTATATACTAATGGTGGCATATACCCAATAAAACTACTCTTGTCTATATATTACTAGATATTAATCGGTACAATGGTATAATTACAGTATATCTATTCTTTGCTTAGCCGATGGACCTATCAACTAGTTAGATATGTATACCAGTCTTTTAATATTTCTATAGAGGATATTATCTAGTTGGCAAACTGAAGATAGAGTTAGTATCTACGTTACCCCAAGTTTCCAGGACGGGGGGACAGGGGGACGAGTTTCCAGGACGGCAAATTTTTTTGCCAAATTTGGGGACGGGGGGGGGACGGCTATATAAAATCTAGGGAAAATTTAAAATATATAGGAAAATTCTAAATGTTCATATGAAAACATGGATAAAGCATGCATCTATACATTATATTCATATGAAAACATGGATATAGCATGTGTATGATACTATGAAAACATTTTAGAATGCAAACATCAAACATACAACATTATCAATAGACTCAATACTCAATATGCACTCATAATTCAGAATTTCAATTCATTCACATTGTCAATATGCATATCATAATAGATATTAAAGAAATAACATACATAATGGAGCCTAATCAGACTCGAAGGTTAAATTTTCACTACTTCCATCAGCACAGTTTCCCCCTATATTTTTTGATGGGGGTTTGGGAGCAGTGCCCCTTGCGCTCTCCCTGTCGCGATATAGGGTGGGGTCGAGGGGCAGCGCCCCGTGAGGCCAAAAATACTTTTATTATTTTATATAGGCGTCGGGTGTTATTTTTCTATTGGCAAAAAACCCTTCATGAGATATTTCACTCCCTCAATTACACAAAAAACATCATTTAAAAAAAGATGAAAATATGACTTTTTATTTTAATATTTTTCCCTAGCCCTAGATGTGGGGGACATCTAGCCATCCCCAGGACGGCTGGGACGTCCCCAATCCGTCCCCGGGACGTACGGACGTCCCCCATAGCTAGGGAAGCCGTCCCCCCGTTTCGGGGACGTCCCCTCAAAATTCTGACAATTTGGGGACGGGGGACGTCCCCTGGCCGTCCCCAAGTCCCCGAAACGTCCCCAGGACTGGGACGGGGGTTTTCAAGTAGGGGATGCGTCCCCGGGTTTCGTAGGTTAGTATGAATATTATATAAGGTACTCATACATATGGACACAATATTTCTATATTGGTAATAATCGGGTCAATAAGTTAAACCCATAAATTAGAATATAAACTGGATATTTCATAGTCTATTATAGTTAGAATTATAGCCTATTAGCATATAAATCAAAATATATTTCAACTAATAGAACTATACTTCTAAGATTATAGATATATATTGTTTAAATAAAAATTCTCTTGGCTTATTGGTCTTTGTTGAGTATATCCATTTACCTTATTGGATCATATACTTCTAAGATTATAGATATAACAAATAGATATTAATGGTATGAACATATTGGAACCCATAGACAACATCTTCTTGTGTTCTTAATTGCTTTTGCATCTATGTTATTGGCCAAAATTATATAGTAATACCTATCCCATATATAAATATACCCTGACGACCACTTTGGGTCTCATACACACACATCATCTTTACTATATTAAAACAAGAATTAATTGGTTAAGATTAGACGGGACATATTAATAATATAATTTATAATAAGGGTATATTCTTCTAATGAAATTTTCCTTAAGTTGCAAGTTTTATGTTTTTCCTTTGTTTTAGTGTTGTAGAGAAATTTTAAGTTAATTATAAAACCATTTATATCTCTAAAACTAATGGATACTTCATCATATAGTTATTATAGTATATAATTTATAATAGAATAAGAAGCTATATACCCAGTATGATGATATAGGAAATGTAGAATGTTCGGAATCTGGTAAAGTTATTATAATCTAACTTAAACTATTCTATTATAAATTATATACTATAATAACTATATGATGAAGTATCCATTAGTTTTAGAGATATAAATGGTTTTAACTTATGGTTTTAACTAGTGGTATATTACTCACAATATGGTTATACCATATTGGCATTAACCAATCCATTTTTAACATCCTTACCTTCATTATATTAAATCTATAATATGGCCATCTTATATGGTAAAGAGTTAAAGATAAATACTATTAACTATTATGGTTAATGAATACATAGATGTGGTTATATTAACATCTATTATCTCTATACTATGTTGAGAGGTATATGTTTGTGCTTTAATACTATATAGAGTTGGTAATATGTTTGCTACCCCAATAATGAATATGGTAATTTATGAGAATGTATTTATTTATAGTGAAAGGTTAGGTAGATTATTATGTTCCCACTATGACTATTTAGCTACATCCATGCCTCTAGTATAGGATAAATTTAACAATATTATATGTATCTATACTATCATTATAATGGTAATCAGTTATAGATATACTTCTCTATAACTATAGATATTATATAGTTATGGTATCCTCCAATATATGGTTAGATGAGTATGTCTTATCACCAAACCTATAGTTTTCATAATGGGTATATATAGGATTATTCTGTAGGGTTCTAATAATGGGTATTTGGATACTATCATATATTTTTAATGAAGTCAATATATATCAATTAACCATTATAACTATGCAACATGTGCTCCATAATTTGCATTATGGTGATATTAATTAATAATCTTATATGCATAAATTGATATTTATACTAATAATTCTAACTTATTTGGGTAATTTAAAAATGAACCTATATTATAAGTTAGTTTAAACGAGTATATGTATTACTATATCTAGATATATTTTGGCATGCATCATTGAACCCATTGGTTTGCTCACTAATGGTTCCTAACTATTATGCTCATATAGTTTAATTCTTTTAAGTTATAGCTATTGGGTCTAAGAACATTGACCAGCTCACTATTGATATATATAATTTAATGGTAAACTAGATACCCGTATATACCATGTGCTATCTTAGGTATATATTGTATCCTTCCATCCAATATAATTGTTTAGTACTAATAATATACCGTATAAGATATAAATTAGTTCGTAATATGGTTTTCATAATATACCGTGCGATAACATACTATATTTACTTAGTCTTATACCATTTGTATTTATATATAGAATCTTATTATTTCTTAATTATAGTACTTCTATATCCCCTTAAGAAGGCTAACAATTAGGAACTACTATATATAATATACATTAAATGGAATATATGTATGATTGGAATCCAATGTTGATTGGAAGGTTTAAACTAACTTCATGATTGATCCAATAAATATTACAACAATAAGTAATATACAATATTGATAACTATATTATACTTAGCCTATAATCAATTACCCATTATACTAATTTAACAATATGTATTAATCTAGTTTAAAAGATTAAAGTGAACATATATACATGACAGATATATTACTAGTTATTCTTGGTTAATATTCTGAGATATATGTATTAAGTGTCAAATATATCTCAGAATATTTAGTTATAGAATAAATATAACTAAATGCTAATACGAAACTATAGTCCTCACCATTTGTTATATGAATAAAGGTTATGCCATGGTAATTAATAATAGTATGGCAAAGTTATTGGGTAAACTTTCCTAACATACTCTCATTCACCCATGGGTTATTAAAGGTAATTCTATTTTATTTCAATGGCATACGCTGATGTTACTATGGTCACATATTCAGTATATATTAGCATAGTTATACCAAATAAGCTATCAGTATAAGGGACAACTATCATGAAATAATTATTAGTCCATGGGTTTGTGTATAACAACAAATATGTTAAATCTGTACTCCAGCTAAAGACTATATAAAACTATTATTACAAGTATAATATCGACATTATATACCAGATATGGATTATAACATATCTAACTTATATAGCCCAATAATATATGGCAATATTCTCCTACCAGTTCTAAATATCTATCAACTATAGTAGCCCAATCCATTATGACCATTATTTTCAAGTTATATTAAGAGCTTTGATTTATATCGATATTATACTTGTAATAATAGTGAATATCATTGTTATAGAGTATATATTACCAATTATATATACTATTACCTAAGATACCGTATAGAGTATATATTACCAATTATATAAATTAGTTCGTAATAGAGTATATATTACCAATTGTTTAGTAATAATAATATACCGTAATATAGTTTGCATCCTATAGTTTTCATAATGGATATATAAACGGTATACTCATCTAACATCATTCAGTTATATTGGTGCGATAAGTTACCATATAACTCTATTATACTATAAATTAATGAATTTTTACATTATCCCTATAACATTATCCCTATATCATGGTAATGGGTTTAATAATATCATGATTTTTGGAATTAGATCAATTGGATGGTTTTTAAAAGAACCCCCAAAATATTGTACATATTTACATTCCACAGTTTCTCCATTGCTCGATGAGGAAGGAGGTTGCAAGATTACTTAATTTATAAGGAACGCTTGACATATCTGACCTACAACAGTCAGATATTTATTGGTAGGAAAATATGATGAATTAGCACCCAGATCTGGGCTTAACCACATTGGTTGGTGGTAAGAATAATAGTCTACGCTTAATAGTGGTTAACTATTCTTAATACTATATTTGATAGGAGTGATGTAATCCTTATAGGCTAATCAAACAGGTATAAGAATTAATTAGTAAGCAAGTCTCAGCCTGAATGATGTGTCCTAGTATTGTATGGGATTATCCAACTGTATGCTGGAGTTGCAAGAGGTATATTAAGGCAGAATTGTTATAAGGGTGCTAAGACTTATATTGGAATTTTCTAGTGGTATTCTCATTATGCAGTAATACTTTTGTGTGTTTTACTTGTTATATAATACAATGGTTAGCATACTATGCCAGATTCACGAAAGTGTTGCATGCCTGAGGAAAAATTATATAGTGGTTTATAATTAAATACCACTAGAATAAAGGTATACTAGCTAAGGTAAATTATACTTATAGTTAAACACTAAATTATGTCAAAGCAAGACTAGTTTAATCTAACATAAGTATAAAATATGGTGGTATCCGTATAGTTAAACTAGAATTTAATAGTACCTGTAACATAGACCAAATAGCTATTAGAAGGTGGAAAGTAGAATTGGGATTTGCACCCTTTGTTGATTACTAGTTTAATCTAACGTAAGTATAAAATATGGTGGTATTGTTATAGTTTTACAATATGTATGAGTACCCTAATTGACAAGACATATAAATGAAATAACTTTATTTCCCTGAGTAATCTACTATACCGGTAATATGACAAGTCTGGCATAGCCCATGTTTCCTTTAGTGATGATATATATGGTTCATGGTGGTATAGCTTATAATGACTATATTAACTGCAATATAATGGTGACAACTGTATTTTAGTCTGTATATTCTGACAATCCAATACAATTATAATATCATGTTCTAGGTAAAAATATAGCCATTGACAGACATTGGCACTATATGTATGTTAACTTAATTCCAGTTAAGCAACGGTCACATAGGTATTCGTTTTGAACTGTGTCGCATTAACTCTCTCCAATTTCATATTCACATTCCCCATATGGTAGGAAAGCTATTTTGGAGACATACTAGTATAATCCAATTTATACAACCCTAGTGCTAATTATAGGCCAGAAGGATAGCAGTTATTTATAGATGGTATAAATAACCTTTAACTATTAACTATGTCATAGAATAGTATTACTAGACTATTATAATCAAATGAGATCATGGATTATATTGATACCCATTCCATATATCTTACAGTGGTATAGTAATTGCTAATCTTCCTAGATGTTAACCATAAGAGATGAAATATTTTAGTGTGCATCTAAAATAGTCCAGATAATACTTGTAAGAACTGGCTATATAATTAGTTCAAGTTTGGTAATTATTTAACAAGTATTAAGTCATATATATACCATATATGATACTCATATACATTCTGCTCATAGGGTCATTAATAAAATAAAATGGAACCATATAATGACTATATTAACCATACAATACATTAAACCAAATCTATTGTCGGTAGGTGAGCACTTCTCTTGACAAGACTAGTTATTTCATTTAGGTATACCTGTCACCTAGTATACTTAATAACTTACACCATTTTTACTTCTATGTTTACCTAGTTGGTTATCTTGCCAGTTGATGTGTATGATGTAAATGCTAATAGATTTCTTCTTTAAATCTCAGTACTTGATTTTTCTATTATATAAACTATTCTCTTAGGTAACCCATGCAACCTCACGACTTCCTTGAAAATAGGTCAGCTATATGCACTGCATCTGATGTTTTCTTACAGGATATGAAATGCAAGAAAGATGTATTGAGTTTGTAATGTTTATGCATCTTATGATCACTGAAATTTGAGTACAAGAGTTGATTTGCATACATATTGTTGTCATATGGAATTACTTACAATTCCCAATTAAGGCCTGATAGGGAGATACTCAAAAATTGGCCCAAATTGTGTGTTTGTAATCAATTTTAGTTGCAAGGTTAACAATAAGATCAGGTGAGTAAATTCCATGCACTGTAACATGTTAAATGCCCTACCAATTTAACATGTCTTGTGTCTGAACTCCAATTAACCTAATCATGGTTAATTACACTATCATCCAATGTTATTAATGATTACAGTAACTGCTTCACTAATCATGGCTTGTTCACTATGATGGCTATAAGTAATTGATAGGAACACTCAAATCAACTAGCACTAATTACTGTGCTATGTGAAGGAATGAATTGCAAAGATAACATCTCCTATGCCTGAATAAATGGTACACAGTGATAATGAAATAACCTCAATATACTTAGGATTTATGTAGTTTGGATATACATAAATGGGTATTTGCATGAGCATTCATGATATGAAAACTATAGGTTTATATACTGTATGAACCTATATCATGATACAACAAACTTCATAAGACATATACCATCATGGAACATATATACCCTATAACATTATCCAATATATGGTAAGTCACCTATACTCATAATACCATGTGGTGCTTTCGAGAATATAGAAATAATAACCCAACATAATTCATACACATAGAGCTTGATGGTTAGATGAGTATGTCTTATACCTTTCTTTGGTTTACGATTAATATATAATAAGTCATAGTAACCATTATTTAACTATTAGTTCGTGGTATTATTATAAGCCAAAGTATACCCATTATATAACAGTAAAGTAATAGAAACAGTTAAATGCCTTTATTAGTTACCACCTTGGTGCATATATTCAATCTATAATATATATTATATGTCATAGTTGGAATATATAATCTGTTTATATAGCTTCCCATTACATCCTCTATTACCCATTATACAATCTTAAAACAGTTAAATTATTAAGAAACATAGATCCTAAAGAGAATTTAGTAATGATATATATACCATATTAGGATAGTATACCCATTACATCCTCTATTACCCATTATACAATCTTAAAACAGTTAAATTATTAAGAAACATAGATCCTAAAGAGAATTTAGTAATGATATAACACATACTATAAATTATAAATTATTACCAGCTGTCTACACTATTAATGGTACTGGTAGTCAGAATTTAGTATTATGTCATTAATGATATATAATGATTTGTTGTTGTCATTGATGTCAACATATTCATGTGATTTTAGTTAAATGGGAACCCGATTCATAGTGTAGACAGTTGTCTTCTGTTTCATAATAGCTAAAGATTATAACTTCATAAGCAAGCAAAAAATATTATAATTTTCTTACCCTAAATAAAACATATATAATTTTCTTACCCTAAATAAAACACTGCACAATTAAATAGTATAATGATTTATAACTCAGAAAATGGCAATCGAGTCCACGTCAGTATATTGTGAGAAAGATTGCCGAAACGTGAAATGGATAACAGTACACGACAAATCACGAAATGTCGAATAGTTCATATTTGTCGAATGGTGCACGATTGCGATTAAAAATTTAAATTGTATATTGTGAGAAAGATTGCCGAAACGTGAAATGTAAAATACACGGCAAATCACTTTTTTTTTTGATAGGGTTTTTGTCAGACGTGATATTTTTATTTTTAATCATGATTTCATCGCAATTTTTTTCGCTGATAGTCCACGATTTTTGGGGAAAAATCATGCATGATTTTATAGCCGATTAAATTGGCAGGCCATTTGCCTCACGATTAATCACGATCTGGCCGATTTATCGCCGATATTTTCATCTATGCTTTGATTTAGGGTTTTGAAGTAAATTGAGTATTTTTTGAGTTTGAGTTTTGGATATTAAATCTTGCCTTAAAGCTCCTTGATGTGTTACTTCATTGGGGGCTCCTTTACTTGGATATCTGTATTTAGATGCCATGACTTGGGGATTTCAACTACTTTTGGTTTATCCTCTGCTGCTTTGTTTCATTTTTTTAACTTCTGTGGTTAGTTATTTTTTGTTGCCGAGGGTCCTTGTGGCTCAGTTCTTCTCTATTGAACAAGTTAGTGTTTGAGTCCAGTTGACTTACTTTGTCATTCGTGGACATCAATATAACTCCCTTCTTCTTTCTTACGCTTTGATATCTTTTATTTTTGGTAGCATTTTGTATTTTACTTGCAGCATCAAGTTTATCTCCACAAATTATTGATCATTAACAAAGCAGTCTAATGAAAGTTTAGCATCATCTTTAGCTTATTAAGTAGATGTTAATGGTTTTTGTCTATGTAGTGTTTTTGGCAAAATCAGTGGGAATTCTATTGAGGCTGCTATCCTCGAAAGATTCAGTAGAGATTTCATTCATTTCAAACATATTTTTTGAAGCAAAATGCCATTCGGTTTAAGACTAAAACAAGGAAAAATAACAAAGGAGGGCTACCAAAGCTGTTATGTTCCCTTTTCTTGTTAAATTAATTGGGGACCCATTTCTTTATTCCACGTAGGCTAAGCAATAAAGTTAGGAAAACAATTTAATAATAATGTTTTAAGTTAGTCCTAGTAATATTATTCAATAAAACACTAGAAAAAGACAACTCAAATATAATTATTAGTTAGATAAGTTGTCATCAAAATGGGACATAATAAGGGTTTTGAAATATTTTATTAAAATGTTTTAGATGAGCACTTTTGGAGGGAAATAGGACATTTAAAATATTCGCACAAAAAAAGAGTCTAAAAGAATGACAATCACACATAAGGAGATCATTTAATTTATGAAATCAAAACCCCCTTTTTATCTAATAGTGTAGATGGCAATTATGTCGTCATTAAATAAAACTTAGTTGTTAGCATAATCTGGCATGTAATGGGTAATCTCTCGAAGGTAGTTGGTTGTTTTGGCAGTTGGCATCCCCGCCAATTGACCGAATGGTATATAGTCTGGCATTGTATCGGGAAGAAGTTTTGTTAATTGTATATCCATTACGGAGTGCAATAAAAGACATCTTTTCTGGCCTACATGATTTTATGATGTTCTGTTATTACTTTATGAATATTGTCTGTGTATCATTTCCATACCATGTAATTCACAATGTCACATTGACACTTGAAGGACTAAACATTTTGGCACCATTGCCGATTCGAATTCCAGAGATCAATATGGCAACAGGCGGTAGGCACTAATGGGCTGACCATTCGATCAACAATTGATCGTTACTAACAATGATACACGCAAAGAGGTGACCCAGGTGGAAGCACAAGAGGATCAATTGACGGAGGACTTGGTAGACCTGTGGGAGGTGTCGGTCACGTAGTACGTGCAGAGGGAGGCTCAAGAGAGAGCCGTTCCTAAAGGCACGATATGTGGTGAACTCATGATCAACATAGTCATATTTGATCTTCTCGGGAGCCTTCCAAGGCTGTTGGCACAAAATTTAATTGAATTTCAGGATTGAAGGGAAGAAACTAGTCGTGAACGTCATCGGCAGCAAATCCTGCATCAGTATGAAGAACGGAACCGTAGGGAAGAGGAAGAGAGGGATACGAGCAGACGCCATACCCCTGGCAATTAATGCCCTACGTCCCAACAAAGACCAATGACGTATTGATACCAATAGAGAGGTAGGTGAGGGGTCGGTACAGAAATCCCTACATATCAAAGAACAAAAACGAACAGAGACGTCGACTGAGGGAGATTGTTGAAGGCTTGGAGAGTCCGGAATGGCAGAGCAAGAGTTGGAGTGTGAGTCGGAGCCATAGTCGGGAGAGGCAGAAATCATGTATGTGGAGGTTGCGAGGAACCTACCACTACCGGACATAGCGGAGGAAGATCTCACAAACCAGGCCGCTCACTCGACATCGAGTAAAGAATCCGAAACTCAGTTTGAGAGCAATCCGATCATGACGAATAGGTCGTACGGGAGCTGCAGGGTGAGGTCGCCGAACTCTTTGAAAATAATCTGTATAGAATTGGGAACTTGTTCTCGCGGAACAATCAAAATAGGAGGGCTGGAGCCAAAAACCCTAGGGAGGGACTATAGGAGCGAGGGTGACCAAGGTGTGGAGGATGGAGGTGGACACGTAGGAAGCTTACGTATGGAGTATAACGGTCCAACTTGGTCTAACGCATACGGTACCTTCCAGGTGGCACATAACACCTCCCACACGGGACAGAGTACCTTCTAGGTAAAAGCAATGGCACACAACCAGAACACTCGAGAGAGACAGAAGCTTCCAAGATTCATGGGAGATGGGTCAGAGGACCCCTACGGCACAACTTCAGCAACTTCAGCGCCAGGCTCCAAATTCCACCACCACTCCAGGGACGTCCTCTCATCCCAACTCTTAGCAGTAGTTTCTTTTCTTAGCCCATTTTGTTGTAGTCGTCTGGAAGACGACTTCTTGTTTGGGGGGGCTAATGTAGACAACAATTATGTCTTCATTAAATAAAACTTAGTTGTGAGCATTTGTCATGTCCCCTCCTTGATCGTTATATGTATCCTAAATGAAGTAATTATTACTATTAATTAATATAATAATAACAACGAATTACTATTTGAAATTTATTTATTTATTAAATGTATTATTTAATTAATATCTATTAACATTTATTACTAATAATATTCTTGAAATATTCAAATAAAAATAAATAATAAAACTATAATAATATAAATAAATAAATAAGTAACAATAAATATAATATTTATTAAGACAACTAAACTTCTCGTATGAACATCCAACTCCTTATACAAATCAGATTAATGACATTCCAACGATATGATTAAGGCATCCAATGAAAGGAGATCGGTCATGATGCGGATTAAGGCATGTATCCTTGCCAACTATCGGATAAGGAGGATCTGATAACCTTAATACCATCGAACCATTAATCATTAAGGAGATAAACCGATTCTTTAAAGATCACATTAATTAACATAATCGGTTAATATATTGAGGTGGTGTGATTATGACTTAGCAAATGAACATGTCTCTACCTAACAATTGACACAACCAATCGATTGTATAACTATATATTTTCAATCATTTCAGGGAGGATATAGGATGGGGGGGATAGCCGTCGATCAGATGAGAACTATTAAGTTGCAGGCAGTAACATCCTTGTTTGGTGGTATGCATGGGAACATGCTGAATATGTAAGCTTAATATATAGAGTCTGATAATGTTTTATGCGGAATTTAAGGGTAACATTAATATAAACTGCAATACGTATGACAGCCACTCCTTAATTCTATATATAGTGGCAGACCAGATCTGATGCATGTCAGATCTGTCTATCCTCGCAGTTATTAAATATAATTAATGCTGTTAGGAAGTGATGGTACTGATAATTTATTTAATGGGAATTAATAAATAGGTAATTAATAAATAATTAAATGATCTATAATGTAATATAATTATTATATTTGTTTATTTATGTTCAAATTAAAATAAGTATATATATATATATATATATATATATATATATATATATATATATATATATATATATATATATATATATATATATATATATATATAACAATGATGTAATATCAATAAGATGATATATGTATGTACATACACATATAATAATACATATATATACATATCCATATATATAAATATATACATAATGTGTTTAATTAGATAAATAACAATATTAGGTCGTAATTCAGAAAAGCTCATAGGATAATAGGTAAGGAGAATATGTTCACATGTATAATCCCTGTTGGTGTTGTCTAAATCTAAGAGGGGACATTATAGAACCGGAACTACTACTGCGGGTTACGACAGGTAAGTAATGAATGAATACTTCATTATATATGTTAATGAATATAAATAATGAACATTTTATTATATATGTTAATGAATATAAATAATGAACATTTTATTATATAGGTTAATGAATGGTTTTTAGATGTTAATGAATATGTATAAACATATGTTAATGAATACATATCAATGAATAGTTAGGAATATACGTTAATAAATAAATGTGAATATTTGATAATGGACATTTTCTGAATATATGTTCTGGAATACATGTTAAGTTAGGAATATGTAAATGTGGATTATGGAATGGAAAGTAGTAATGAATTATAAAATGTAATATAAATGTGATTATATGATGGAGGCTATAGGGAGGAAACTCTCTTAGTCTAATGGAGGGATTATGATAATCCCTGGTAGGCAGTATATACTGAATATCTATATGCATATATATGGCTTGGTTGACTAAGTTCATCCAAGAAGAGACGGATCTGGCCGATCCCCTCTGATGGACTTGGATGGTGAGATGCATCATCCAAGGCAAGGAATTGACATATGGTCTTCCTTGGATGGCTTGGGTGTAAGAAATTACACCCAAGACAGGAATCGAATTAACCTTCGATTTCCTGGATGGCTTGGGTGTAAGTAGTTACATCCAAGACAGGAATCGAATTAACCTTCGATTTCCTGGATGGCTTGGGTGTAATTTCTTACACCCAAGACAGGAATCGAATTAACCTTCGATTTCCTGGATGGCTTGGGTGTAAGTAGTTACATCCAAGACAAGAATCAAATTAACCTTTGATTTCCTGGATGGCTTGGGTGTAAGAAATTACATCCAAGACAGGGATCGAATTCACCTTCGATTTCTTGGATGGCTTGGAACCAAGATGGGTTCCAAGAAGGCGAGCTTCACAGCCGCCTAAGGACATATCTCCGTATGACATTCGTATCCTTTTTATTAGATAAGAATTGTGATCAGTGTTAATTAAGTATTTTAAGTTAAATTGCAAATTAAATTAGTTAAATATATATATATATATACATTTGTTGTATTCTAACAATCTGTTTTGCAGGACAGTGATATCTACTAGTAGGAACATTACAACATTATCTGGCATGTAATGGGTAATCTCCCGAAGGTAGTTGGTAGTTGCGGCAATTGGCATTCCCACCAACTGACCGAGTAGTATATAGTCTGGCATTGTATCGGGAAGAAGTGTTGTTGATTGTATATGCATTACGGAGTGCAATAAAAGACTTTTTTGGCCTACATGATTTTATGATGTTCTGTTAATTACTTTATGAATATTGTCTGTGTATCATTTCCGTATCGTGTAATTCACACTGACACTTGAAGGACTAAACAATAGCTTGAGCATTCATCTATTTCTCTTAAAGGAAAAATAAAAAAACCCTTCGAATGTGGAGATTTGGTGGATAGATAGCCCCTTGGTTTCTAAACAAGAGAAAAGGACGAAAACACTTTGTTCTTTGAGGTGGTTTCACCTAGGGATTGTAGTTGCACAGAGAACGTTGCAACTTATTTCTAGTTTATAGTTTGGTGTGTTTCAATAAGAGGCTATTGTTCCAAATATTTGTAGTATCCACTGCTTGTTGTTTTGTAGCATTCATCATTGTTATTATACCATGCCATACCTATAGTTACAATTCTGCCATTACAATGCCTGTCATTGTGATGGCAAATTAGACACATTGCTATTTGCATTAGTAAATTTAGTCTCTTTTTAGCTGTTGGGTTGAGTACTACTTGCCAAGATTAGATCCTACCTTCTACAAACAACCATACCATCTATTTCATACATTATGCGAATATAGTATGAGTTCCGAATCATTGTTTGAATGTTGTCTTTTGTAGTAGTTTATGTTGACTATCATATATATCAAAATTTCAATAATGATACTTTTGCATGTGGAACTGCTGCCCTATTGTAGTCATGTATTCCAACAACATTGACTTAAGTATTGATGTTAGGGTTTAATCATTAATCTTCTTGCATCTACATTTGGTGCTGCCACTTGACACCAGTTTATATTTAGTTTTTTGTAGTTTGATTGGAGGTGGATTTGTGTGTGAGTGGCATAACTGTTTATATTAGTTCATAATAAGTAGTATTCATCTTGCTATGGTAACAATAATACTAACTGGTGCAATCAGGAAATTTCATAGAGATTAGTCTCTTTTACTTGTTTGCCATATGCTCTCACCTTGCCCTCACAAGCAATTGGTTGAAATGCAGGGATATGATAGGTATAGCCATAGTTGAACTACTCGCCATTAGCAAAAATTCGCTAAGGTCTAAAAAAAAACTTGGGAAAAACTCGTCAAAAAACTCGAGAACTTAAAATTGCTTAAATTAAATTAGAAATGCATTTTTTTTGCAAAATTCAATGAGAAGATGCATCCAATGAGTCAATAAATGAGAACACAAAAGAAACAAGCTGAGTTTAGATATATTTAAATGCAAAGTGGGTACAAAATCGCATCCTCATGGGGAATGCTAATGGCTGGAAGCAAAATAGTAAATAGTTTTTGTAAAACTAAAAGTAAATACATCATTACAATTACATCTTCCTCTTTCCAGTTCTAGTATAAACTGGGGGAGAGGTAGAACTAGAGGGTCTAGTCCTAGAAGTCTGCTATGGGCGTGGCGTAACTCGTGAGTGTGACTATGTCTCCTCACTCGATATGTCTAGCTCAGGCTATGGCTCGTCCTCCATCCTAGATGAAGCTATGTCTCTACCTGCTCCTGGCACAAGCAATGACTCCTCATCCTCCTCAATGTCATCCAACGTGAAACCAAATCCACCCTCCTCCTCTATAGCTTGCCTCTCCAAATCAGTGATGTCATCCTTTGTAAACAATGGAGGCTGGCTCCTGTGATGTCCAATCACTGTAAGGATCTATATCATCCAAGTCAAGTGGATCAACTGATGCTTCCTCTACCTTCCTTATGCGCAACTGAAGATTATATTGCACAAAGACAAGGTCATTGAGGCGTTTTTGTGCTAACTTGCTCCTCTTCTTTGTGTGGATGGCTTCAAACAAGATCCAATTGCGCTCACAACTGGATGAACTACAAGGCTGATATAAGATTCTGAGGGCAAATTTTTTGAGATTTGGGGAATTTCCATCCCAACTTTGCCACCAAGCATCTGCAAAATAAAATATTGAAAAGTTAGAAAGCAAAGAAAAAAGTGAACATAATTTATCAACTTATCAATTCAAATGACAAATGTCATACATGGGGTTTGAGTGGTTCTTCCTCTTATGGTCAGCTCTGAAGAGAATAGCTTACCCCTTGCTTCCTCATAATTTTGGAGTTCGGCCACAATGACGTCTCTCACCTCAACATCGGGTATTATCCTCAGAATGCATGTAGTGATGCCCTCCATGACCTCTCCATTAGGATCTGAGTAAGATGAGGGTTGAGGAAGTACCCTGCTGCATGAATGGGTTGGTAAAGTTGATTGTTCCACCTCTTATCAATAATTTCCCAAATGGGATCAAATTTGAGTCTATCCCCCTTGTAGTAATTTTTGATACTCCTTGGCCCTATCCATGGCCTCATAAATACACCCCATTGGGGTTTTTTCCCCATCTACCAAGCGGAGAACTTTAGCCAAGGGCTCTGACACCTACAATTGAAAATACAAATAACAAAAAGATTAATTAATGAAGTTACAAATTAGTAATGAGAGACTTGAATCAAGAATAATTAAAAATTCAAGTTTGGAAGTTACCTTCACAATCTCTGTAGCCTTTTGTGCAAAATGGTTGTCGAAGACTATGCATGCGACACCCTCTCCTCCAACCTTCTTTGAATAAGGTGAGTCTAGCCATGCTTGACTCACAAACATTTGTTTCAAAGAAGTCAATGCAGAAGGAATGCTTTGCAACATCAAGAAAATCGTTGCAAACCTTGTGACACAAGCTCTCACCAAATCTCTCCCTTGGGTGTGCTCTCCCATCAAATGTAGAACCCAAGGGTGATTGTAAATATATTTCGTGATCCTCCTTGCATCTTCCACAATTGGAGTCACCCAATCAAGTTTTCCTATGTCCTCCAAAAGAAGGTCAATGACGTGTTGCACAAGG
Organism: Cryptomeria japonica; assembly: GCF_030272615.1. Taxonomy (NCBI): domain Eukaryota; kingdom Viridiplantae; phylum Streptophyta; class Pinopsida; order Cupressales; family Cupressaceae; genus Cryptomeria; species Cryptomeria japonica. The sequence goes on along the minus strand of NC_081409.1, from coordinate 29,783,370 downwards.
TGTCCAAAAAAGAGTGGGGTGCCTATCTTGGAGGATTCTACGTGCAAAAGAAGAAGCTATTCTTAAGAAAGATACAACCAAGAAAAACAAAGCCACAACAAATGAAAACATTGCTAAAGGTGATAATTCAAAAGGATTCTACCTGCTACCACATATGTTGCTGCATTATCTGTGATGATTTGCACCACATTCTCTACTCCCACCTCCATGACAATGTGTTCCAACATTCCAGCCAATGTTTCTGCATTTTTCACCTTACTGGAGGCATCAACCGATTTCAAGAACACAATATTGTCCTTGCAAGCAACCCAAAAATTAATGATGGTGCGGTTTTTGCCATCTGTCCACCCATCAAAAAGAATGGTGCAGCCATAGTTTCTCCATTCATTTCTTTGCTCCTCCACCACTTCTTTTGCCCTATCAACTACATTTGTGAGAAAACCTACAAGAACAAAGTGAAATTAGGTCTTAGTACACAATTTTGATTTAATAAACAAGAAATCTAAAAAGCAATTAAAAATTAAATCAAATGGACTATTTACTAACCTCCCACTCAAATCCCCACGAGAAGGGGCTTTGTACCCCTTTCCTGAAATTGTCATTGCAGTCACCAAATTCAGCCAATAAAGATTGTCCGCCACATTGAATGAGATGTTGTTGAAGTACCAAAAATTAGCAGCTGCAATGTCTGTTTTCTCATGTGCCTCCCTATTCCATCCAGTGGCCTCTAATGGTGGTTGTGCTCTAGGTGTGTTCCTGTACCTATGGATTGTGTCCCTGATGGTGATGCAGTAGTGCCAGGTACTCTACTAGAGGAAGCATAAGCGATGGGCAAGGTGGTGTTGGGTTTGCGGATACGTGGGCCACGACGAGAGCCCACTATGCCCTAAAGTGTTTCTTCTTCTTCTTCAATGTCAATAGAAGCACCTTGAGAATCAACTATGGCTGATCTCATGGCTAGTTTTGCCCTCCCTTTGCAATTTCTTCTCTTCCCCAGCTGCAAGTATGACATTCATTTCTCTTTTTATTTCATCAATGGTCCCAATGCATTCTTTAGCATCATGCTTGCCTATGCTTGCAAGGTGGTATTTGAGGCAGTTTATGCCTCCATGAAGTATTTTTTCACATTTTATGCAAATCGCTGTCCCAGGATCTGGTCCTTCATAGGCATACCTCCAAGCCCTATCTCTAGCACCTTTAGGACGGGTGCCTACATATCTAGATGGCCATGGTTCTAGTGGCCAATTAGAATTTGCCATAATTAATGGTTAATTAACCTACACATACAAAGTGAAAAAAGAAAGTTAATATTTTAGTTAAACAATTTAACAAACTATCTAAATTAGTTGAAATAATTTTAGACATCATTCAAAGTTAAAAAAAACAAAAAACTATCAGGGTTTGATTTTTTTTTTAAAACTAGAGATTCTTCAAAAAAATAGTGAAAAATTTAAAAAAACTTGTCAAAAATAGTGTTAAATCTTGTTCTAATGACTCAAAATGATTTTTGACTACTTAGGAATGATTTTCTATTCATCTAGATGCAACAAAAAATAAATAAAATGTTTTTAAAAAGCATAGAAAAAAAAAGAAACCTACCTGGGAATCTGATTTTTCTTGAAAAACCACCTCAAATCCGCTTCAAATCCACTTGAAATTGGCAAGAATCGGTGGAAATCACCTTGCAAGAGTGTTGGAGTGTGTTTTCCCCCTTCTCGGCAAAAAACCGAACTCAAATTGATGAAGTAAACTCCTTTTTTGTCGTTTTCGACTTATGAAATTAGGCGACCAAGTTCGACTCGCCGAATTTTTGCAAAAAACTCGGCGAGTTTTTGCGGCGAGTTTAAGTGGTAAAAACTCGCAGAGCATAATAACTCGGCGAGTTTTGAAAACTCGTTGTGTACTCTGCGAGTGTGCCAACTATGGGTATAGCAATGGCTGGCTGTATGGCAAAATTTATATGTAAAACCGTTCGGTAGGTATGGTAGTAGCTGTATAGTGGTGCTGGAGATGTTAAATCATACAGTAAGGTAGGTGAACCTCACACCAAATCCTTTGGAAACCTTATAGTAGTAAGCGTGTATGGTGTGAACATTTGGGAGGCTAAACCATATGCTAGGTACAACAAATATGATCCATACAATACTAGAATCTAATTGTAGAAAATAGTCATGTTGTATAGGGGAGGTGAAAACAAGTTGGTTGTACAACTTGAAAAATTCTGAGTGTAGAATGTACTTCAACCATATGGTGATTGTGGTAAAGGGACGTATGATGATGATGGTAGAGACAATAGGCTACAAAAGTCATATAGCAAATGGTGAAAGTTCAAACCGTACAATGTTAACCCCTTTCAGAGTGTCATATAGTGGATGAAAAAAATTATTATAATTGCTTTCAGTAGTAGTATTACCATTTATAATATGTGTTGATTGTACAATTAAGTTTGGAAATTTACATGATTTTGTCCTTTTGTTTCCTAGTTTCTCCTTTTCTGCCTCTTCTATTATTTTTCTTTTTGCTTTACTTTTTTCTGTACATAATTTTCTCATTTTATTTCTTCTCTATTTGATATTTCTCTTTCCCTTTTTCTCTTCTTTTCTTTTTCCTTTGGGTTCAATTTATTTATGAACATTTCATATCAACTCATACAACATACATATGGTTTATAATGTCCCTTGTAGAGCCAATTTAAGTTTTGCCTTATTTCTTGATGATTAAGTGTCTAATATTGCAATGAATCAATTGTCCCTAAAGAATTGTATTGAATTGTACAAGTGGATACACACACACACACACACACACACACACACACTAAGTCACCGCGTTCGAGTTCAAGTTCGAATTCATCAACAATAAAATTTAGATGAAATTCAGCAAGAGAAAAAAATATCCTTAAATTCGCTTTATATAAATTTGATTTTCTAGAAAATATAAAAAGTAAATCTAAAAAATATCAAAATAAACAATATTAGATTTGTTTAATTTAATTTAAATTTGTCTTTTATATATTAATAATAAAAAATTTAAATTAAATATTCTAAAAGATTTAATTTTTAATATATTAAATGTTAAATCTGGCAACTTTTATAGTAGATGTTAATATATTAAAGGTTTATAAAGGTAGACTTATATTTATATTTGTTAAGTTTTGCTTTAATTTTTTAATATTAATTAAACATTTATATCGGGCAGCAACTTTTATATTTAAATCCGGCAACTTCAAAAAGTCTTTTTAGTATTAACATTTATATCTTGCAGCAACTTTTCCCTACATGGACATCTACAAACCCTACCGATGGCAAGGCATCGCATCGGCCTGCGGCCCTTTAGCGGCCTTCATACCTCCTGACAACAATTGTGAACTGGTCATCCGCTGACAGAAAAACCTTTGTCTGTTATCCTACGAATTTAAGATGATTTTTTACAAATTTCATACGCTTTTTATCAGTTCACCAAATTTCGAACTTGAAGCCGAAAATTCGGCGAACACGATGACTAAGTGTATATATGTATATAATAAATATATATACATATATGGTGTAGGAGCACACGAGCAAATAGGCGATCGACACCACCAAAAAAAAAAATTGTCAATTTGTTTTCTCAGTTTTTCTTTGGTTTGTTTGGTTCTCTTTTCAGCTGATAGAGTTTCGTCGTCACCATATTATTAGCTTTGAATTTGGACAATAGAAGTTGACTTTCAATAACATGAGACGAGAAATTTGAACTACAACTGGCTCGTGGATTGTTCAATGCCTAATGTGGTCTCATGGATTGGAACCTTTCATTCAAGTAAATGCAATTGGCCAATGTAAAGCCGGTTTCCACAACTTTTTACCAGCATGCTCATGGCCTGTGCAAAAATGTGAGCTTTGGAACAGGGTTTGACATCTGTCTTGTTTTAGTATACATGTATGCAAAATGTGGAACCATAGATAGGCACGTTAATTGTTTGACAAATAGCCTCCAAGAAACTTGTCTTGTAAAGGGATTTGAAAAGGCTTTAGAAACTTAATGGCATGCATTATAAACCCTAGCATTGTATAAGAGAGGTTCGCAGAAGTCAAAAGAGGAATGAAATATGAAATGGTGTAAAAAAAAGTGTAGATTATTAAAAATGTCATAAAATTATCTAAAAATAGGATGGGGGAAAGACATTTGATCCATTGGCAAATCAATGGAAGAGGATTGTGAAATAGTAAAGGAATAGAAAAAGATAGGCTTGTGTTGGAAACAAACAGGCATGTGAAGAAAGAAAAATGAAACACCTAGAAAAGAAAAGAGAATAGTTGCACAAGAATAGAAACAGAGGTGTGGAGGAGGTAAAACCTCGGCCTATGCTATGTGAAAGAAAAGAGAGACATTGTACGACAAGGGGAGAGTGAAGAGAAAAGGCATTGGCTGTGTAAATGAAGAGTCACAAAAAAGAAATTGAAGATAAAGAAAAATAGATTAAATTATATAATTTATATAGAATTGCAAGAGCAATAACTACTAATATAAATAGACCAATAAGTAGAATGCAGAAAGGGGGGTTGACCTGTGTAGTGAAGGCATCTATGAATATTGTGTGAGCATTGTCAAAGAAGCCAACATAAGAAGAAGTAGCGTGTGGGATTGCACAGGCAAAGGTATAGAAGAAATTATATGTATGTATAGGGAGGGAGAGTTGCCTGTTGTGAATTGAGAGAGGCCAATAAGAAGGCCATGCATGTAAATGAAGTAATGAGAATATAACTTTGATTATTGTTGCTATCAAAAAAGTTTATTTTGAAGTAGAGGGTCTTTGCAAAGTTTTGTGTTGAGTTTGTAGTTTGAAGGCAAGAGTAGTTCTTCTTGCTACATATATATATACATATCTACATGTATGTATATATATACATATATATTAAGTTTTGCATGATAAAAAACCCTATGAATTCCTTTGTATTAGATGATGGGTATAAATACCCAAATATCATAACAAATTTTGTTAAGCAGCCTTACAGGAATACCTCAAACAAATTAACAAAACAATAACAAACCTAAAAACAACAAACAACCTAACAATCATATGGGTGTAAATGATGGAATTTCCAACATTCCCCCCTTATTACATCATTGTTTTAGAGTACTAATAAGAGAACCCTAAAAACTTTCAAACTTCACACATGCAAGAGGCTTGGTGAAGATATCAACATGTTCTTATGTAGAGCAGAATTTGAGCTGGATATTGTTTTGTTGAACATGTTCTCGAATGAGGTGACAATTAACTCAATATGTTTGGTCTATTCATGAAACATTGGATTACAAACAAGCTTGAGAACACTTTGATTGTCACAATAGAGGATCGTAGACTGTTATTGTGGTACCCCCAATCCTTCTATTATGCGACGTAGCACAATATTCTACCTCTGTTGAGGAACAAGCAATTGTGGCTTGCTTCTTACTTCCCCAAGAAATTGGTCTTGAACCTAAGAGGAAAACAAATCCAGATGTGGATTTCCTATCATCAACCTGCATAATTTGCATCTGTATATCTTGTCAAGAAGAATTGATTATTCTTTTTATATTCCAAACCATGATTCATTGTACCTTGGATATACCTTAGTACTCGTTTTTCTACTTTTCAATGACACTATTTTGGTTCTTGCATGAATCTTGATAGATAATTAACAACAAAACTAATATCCGGTTTGGTGTAAGTCAAGTAAATCAAATCTCCAATCATTTGTCGATAGAGAGTTGCATTCACCTGAGAAGATGTATCAAATGTAGATAATTGTAATCCTGATTCCATAGGTGTAGACATGGGTTTGGAATCCATCATTTTGAACTTCTCAAGTAGTGTCTTGGCATATTTTCTTTGAGATACAAAGATATTGTGATTTGTTTGCCATACCTCTAAGCCTAGACAATAATGTAGTAGCTCAAGATTTGTCATATCCAAAGCCTTCTTGAGACCATTTTTGGTTGTTTCAACCATTGCTTCTAATTTCTAAGTTACCTGTGATAATGAAGTCATCAACATATACATTAATTATCACAATATCCCCCCTTGATCCTTGAGGTAGAGATTTGGATTATATGGATGCCTAGTGAAACCATGTTGTAGTAGATGTTCATCAATATTAATATACCAAGCTCTAGGAGCCTGTTTGAGACCATATAGGGACTTGACAAGTTTTCATACCTTTTCTTCTTTAGCAGGTGCAATATATCCCTCTGCTTGGCTCATATAGACCTCTTCCTTAAGGTCTCCATTAAGAAAGGCACTTTCATACATCCATTTGATACAATTTCCATCCAAATTGTGCAACTAAAGCAAAAATCATTCAAATGGTTTATATCTTTGTTGTGGGAGCAAATGTTTCCTCATAGTCTATCCCTTCTTTCTGGGCATAGCCCTTGGCTAAAAGTCTAGCCTTATATTTGTCTATACTACCATCTGCCTTATACTTAGTTTTGAATATCCATTTGCATCCAATTGCTTTCTTACTAGGTGGTAGATCAACAAGCTCCCAAGTGTTGTTTTTCATCAGAGATTGATACTCTGCATCCATAGCCTCTTTCCAAGGCTTTGATTCAAGTGCTTCTTGAATAGTGGACGACTCAAAATTATCGTCAACTAAAGTCATCAAGGCTAGATTTACTTCATTGTGGGCCATCCTGTGAGTCCTTGGACCTGAAGTGAAAGTGTCTGGAACTAAGTCTAGCTTTGCATCTGGAATGGTACTAGTATACCACTTTGGTAAGGGTTTTGTGATATTGGTGGGTGTTGATTGACTATCAACGTTCCCTTCATTTTTCCCATCCATGGTGAATATAGGAGCACTATCAGGAGTAGACAACGATGTGGGAGGAGAACCTACATCATTCTTCTCATCAAAAATTACATCTCTACTAATGTATATCTTCTTTGTCTTAGGACCCATAAGACGATATGCCTTAGATTCATTACTATATCCAAGAAGAATGCATTGCATTGATTTTTCATCTAGCTTCTTCCTTTTTTGTTTGGGAATGTGCATATAGGCATTGCATCCAAATGCACGAAGATGAGAGATAGAAGGATTTATCCCTGTCCATGCTTCTTTTGGTGTGATGCCATCAAGCGCTTTGGTTGGTGCACGATTCAAAAGATAAACTACAGTGTGTATAGCATCAGCCCAATATGCATGCTCTAGTTGAGAATCTTTCAACATACTTCGGACCATCTCCATGATGATGCAATTTCTGCATTCAGCAACTCCATTTTGTTGAGGTGTGTATGATGTAGTTAGTTGACTCCAAATTCCATTTTCCTTCAATTATGTGGAGATTTTTGTGTTGGTGTATTCCACCCCCCCGATTGGAGCCGAGGACACTCATACAGTGATTCGTATCTTTCTCCACGTGAGTGCAAAACTCTTTGAAATAGGAAAATGCTTCATCTTTATGCTACAAGCAATATACCCACATTTTCCTTTTGTGATCATCAACAAAAAGTTGAAAGTACCTGAATCCATTATGACTAGGTGTTATGGGGTGCACAGATCGGTATGCACTAGCCGCAAAGGTTGGCCTACACGATGCTCACTTGGATAGAAGGGTGCTCTATGTTGTGTTCCAGCAATACGACTAGAACAAACAACACTCGACTTCTCAAGTGACAAAAGCCCTTTTAACAAGTAACTAGTGCTTAAATGATCAAATCTACGATGCCAAAGCATAGCAAGATCATTGTCCTTACTCACAAAGGCTTGATTATTAGCAATTGTATCAAACATAAACATTTTAGCAATCTCAGTAGCACTGACAACAATCTTTTCATTTTTAAACTTATCTTTGATAAGACAAATCTTTTTATTCTGATTTTTATCAAATTCAATCCTAAGGCTATGATAAAAAAATTGATTAACAAAAAGAAGATTTTTGGTTAGTCTTGGCACATACAAAACATTAGTAAGTCTGCAACTATGTATGCCAAACTTCAAAGAGATGTCACCAATACCTTTGATGTCATAGGTGGTATCATCCCCAAGAGTGACTGTACCGTGATGAGGTTTCAATGTGAGAAACCATTTCTTCTATCCAGTCATGCGCTTTGTACCCCTTGAGTCCACATACCATATAGAGGTTGATTGTGAAGCATCTTCAGAAGTGTGAGCTGAAAGCACGTATTCCTCATCCGGAGAATCTTCTAATTCAGCAACATTGCTTTGTTGTTTCTGTTTGTTCTTCTACTCCCATTGTGGTTTTCCACTTTGAAATGGCTTCTTCTGCACCTTTCCTTTGTAAGGGAATCCTTGTGAAGCTCCAAAGAAAGATTGATAGCTCCTACACTATCTTTATCCAAATTTAAATGCAACTTGGGAGAAGAACAAGATGAATCTCCAAACAACTCTAGTATTTGCTAGTTCAATGTAATGTCCCCTTCTCCTCAATGACCACACAAGAGTTGATTAGCCTATTTCACGTCATCCCGATAGGCTAATTAGGAGATATAAGGGATGATATGCTAGTCATGTCATTAATTTCTATTGGTGGAGAAATAAAAGGTGGAATATTATTTGATGGGATCTTATATTATTATTTGGTGAGAAAAGTTACTTTATGTCATAAAATAAAATTATAAAAGTAAAGTGACTTTATTTATAAAAATGATAATAAAGTCATAAAGTGACTTTATAAGGAGTAAATAAAATAAAGTGATTTTTAATCCCACATTGAGAGTGGAAGCTCACCAACGGTTTGGGAAGTCTTTACAAAGGAGCCTCGTCCTTCTCCAAGGGGGATATTATGTGATTGTTTGATACTTGTTATTTCTCCTTAGTTGCTGGTGTGACAGTGGCAACCATTTCTGAGGACAAAACCCCTTGGAGATTTGTAGGTTGTGTTGTGCATTTTGCACCCCATCCCCGTCTTTGATAGGGGACCCCCATTGCCTTGGTGAAATAGAGAGGAAAATGTCGTAATGGTAGAGCTTGTCAAAGCCTTTCATGGCCAATAATGCATTGAGTATGGGTCGTGTGCACCTTAAAGTTTGAACTTTTTCCTTTAGAGCACTTGCAAGGCTGCAACTACCAAGACCCTCATTTTGGAGGGAGTAATCCCGAAATTGAAGTAAGATCACCTTATGACCTCATGCATTCCAATCAAAATGTCCGAAGTTCGCTTAAAGTTGGGCGTTCAGAAATAAACCCTAAGTCGGAAATCCTCCCAAATGGCCGATTTTGTTGTAATCTTGTATTTCACACAGATTGCTCGATTTTTTTTGACATTTAAGAGAAAAAGAAATGAATTGCTCAAATCGGGTAAATAACCCGATATTGGCAAAGGGGGCACTTTGAATCAAAGTAAGAATCGCACATTTCCTCAAAATGTCCCAAAGTTTGGCAAAGCATATTTGCACGAACCTCCATTTAGCTGAAATTAGCAGACAGCTCGCAAAATCCTCCCATAAGCCAAAATTGCCAAAATGAGAAAAAAATCGCGCATTTAGGCTTGATAGCCCAAAATTGCCAGGGAGGGGCATTTGAACTTAAACTCCAAAATCGTGCCATCTTAACCCTCTAGAGCCGAAAATAGGAAAGGACAAAATTGCGAATTCCCTCTCACAGACCCGAAAATCATAAAGTGAAAGACGAGATAAAGAACAAAGTCGCGCATTTTAGGTCAGATGACCGAAATTCATCATAAAATAAAAGCTGAGATCCAAGATAAAGCAAAGTCTGGTCATTATCCTCGAAAATCGCGAATTTCGTCATAAGGAGGTGGGGTTAAAGCCAAAACTTGGCCCTTTATTGGATTTTGCAAAAAATGAAAGAAAGGTTCAAATCGCCCAAAATGAGCCCACTAGCTAAAAGGTTAAAAAAACGTCCAAGTTCACGCTTTCATCTCATTTGCCTGAGGAAACTAAAGGATTAATATCGTTCAAAAGGTGTCTGAATTTTATAATAGGTAAAGGTTAGGCGCTTTGAGGGGGAATGTGAGAAAACTAAAATCTCGCATTTTAGTCAAATAGGCCAAAATTCACAAGGGGGCGCGATCTAAAGTTTAAAGTTGGCCAATAAATAAAATCGCACCAAATAGACTAAAGGCCCGAAATTTGGTAAAAAGGCAAATAAACATTGAGAAGAAAGTCTTGCAAAAGACCCAATTCGGCCGAAAACCATGAGCAAAGGCACTTCGACTTGAGCTAAAATCTCACATTTAGGCTAGAAATCCTGAAATTTGAAGGGGATTCATTTTAAACTTGAAAAGAAAATCTTGCATTTACCTTCAAGGGTTCAAAATTTGACTGAGGCAAGAAAACATTGAAATAAACTCTCAAAAGGCCCCTTAGACCCGAAATTGCAAAGGATGCTCCTTTTCGCTTAAAATTTTAAATCGCTCAAAACATGTAGAAGGTCCAAATTTCATTAGAGAGCGAATCAAGAGCAAGGACCAAACTTCACATTGGAGAAGAGGGGCATTTAAAGATAGAATTTAATATGATTGTTAAAATTTATTTATTTATTTTTTCAAAATGATTATTAAAAGTGGAATTCATTGTTTGCAGGATGACGTTGAGAAGAGCTAGAGCGTAAACTTGAAGTGCAAATTGGAGACATGACCACGAGTGAAGCCAGGAAGCGAGGATGCAGAGCGCAAGATCAAAAAATGAAGCATGGGAAGCGCGTCGCCACTTGAACCAGTAAGACTGAAGTGAAGAACACAAAATGCTACAAAATGTGCATTCTCAGAAGGATACACAGCTGGATTTAATTCTAGAAATTCAGTTTGAGAAACTGAAATTGTTTATTGTAAAAAGAGAGCTACCTGTGGGCCCCGTCTAATGAATTCAAAGTGAGGGGACACAGGTCAGTTATCTCTAACTGCCAAATTGACTAAATTGAAGCGAAATAGTTGTAGGTAGTTGGAAATATGGTTGAAGGGATAACTGAGAGTTGAATAGGCATGGGTTAAAGCTGGCATGCTTCTGGAAGGCAGATCAGGGCCCTTGGATGCAATCAATCCCGACCTCTAGTTCAGTTTGCAAAATCTATAAAAGGCAGGATGCCTTTCATTGTAAAGGGTTAGATCCAAGGTTAGAGTTTTTGTAGAAGGTTAGACTCTTAGATCTTAGATGGTTAGATTTTAGAGTAGTTAGATGTAGTTTTCATATTAGAATAGCATAGAAATGCTACAGAAATTGTTGTAATGGCAGCTGAAATCAATATATGGACATTGATTTGGTGTTTATCATCTTGGTTTTAGTCTGTTTGCATGGTTTCCTTCAGTAGTTTAGATAGATCTTTTTTGGTGTGCAGGTATTTGATGGATTCAAGTTCATACCATTGGGGATATGCTGATGGTGTATCCCTGTGTATCGTTAGTCTAAGCCATTAAAATTGTATTTACTTCAATTGTAGGTGTCCGTCAAAGCTGTGCCAAAATTGGGTGCTTAGCCATGCGCCTGCAGTCTGAAAAATCTTCGAAGTCCCCTTGAAGATTGCATCGTTCTTGTGAGGTTGTGAGTTATTCTGGCCGAGCAGGGATTGGTTATGTTGAATCTGTCTACCCGCACACCAGTCTTGTTAATCTTAGGTCTCTTAACCCTTATTCTTTGCTTTTATTTCCCAGTTCGAGAATCAGATACAGACCAGCTTGTTGCAAAATGTAAGGCCCCTTGTGCTCCCAACAAAACACATTGACCATTGAGCTGTCCCACAGTCGAGAACTGACATTTGGAACCTTGAGGTTGTCCCCTTTGATCAATTAAAAACAGCATTAGGGTTTCCTTATACAAGAGAGGATAGGATACTCGACGAGTAAATTCTATTCTGCGTTGGCCGGATAGAGTCGTAGCAATGCGATTTTAGCCATGTCAACAGGTTGGACGGAAACCCAACTCTACTTGTGAGGTGGATTCATTCAAAGTTCATCATTGAACTTATTTGCAGAATTTTGAGCAGATTTGTGGAAGTTCCAGCTAGGGTTTGGACACAATAATGGAGCCATCTTGTAGGTTGAAGGTTACATGAATTTATATGATATTTCTAGCTTGAGCGACTTCTTGTAGGGCATGTTTGGAAATGATTGCAGATTTGGTATGTGTTGCATGTATTGTTTGTAAATTTCTGAGTAATTGCAGCATCAAATGCTATTGTAATAAGTGCCAAAATTCACCATTCCAATAGTAATATACAAGGGTTTACTGTTCCATTATGAAAATTCTGTTATTTTCATTTATTGCACGTTCTTATCGTTGCATGCACAAGAATATTCAAGATATGAAATAAACACCAAGCATATATCTAAACAAATTCATAAATTCCATCAAAATTCAGACAAACAGGATATTTCATTCAATGACAAATGCGCAATTAAAGTTTCTTTCCACCACATCACACTTTTTAGTGTAGAGTGTAGACACATGAGTAGCTGTACATGTGGCAGCAATTTGCCCTACCTGAAAAAACTGTGCTAGTGGAAAAACACATTTTCATAATTGACTACTTGTTTCCACACCTGCTCTCCAACCTTGGTCCAACTTTGTCAGGAAACCCTTTCAATATATCTATTTCCACCAAAGTATGAGTAGTTGTCAAGTGAAGAAGAGAATGTGTCACTGGATCAATGGAAATAAATGTACCCAAGGGATTCCCAATACTTTAAAAGAATGAACCCACTCAGAATTGCAGTGGGAGATAAGGCAGTTGAACCCAAATAGGCATGATAGAGAACACCTTTGTAATAGGATTAAAATCTGAAAACCATGGCTTCAGTAGTAGACGATGGCTGTCCTAGAACCTGGAACCTTCCTCTAAAATATAATCTCTATATTCCATTGATTTACACGGTAACGAGAAAAAACCCTGAGCACTGGCATTAATTTTAATAGCTCCGTTGAGATGCTATAGCCATGTCTTTGTAATCCAAGAATGCTAGGCTAGGCTAGACAGAATTAAACTTTCATTTCTTTGTAATTGTAATCCAAGAATGCAGATTGACTAGGCTAGGCCAGAAAGAATTAAACTTACGTATTAATTCATGTTTAGAATACCTGTCCTCTTTTGACAAAATATCTTGCCCAAGGGAAATGATTGTATGATTCCCAGAACAGGGAATTGTGTACATTTTCTGCTGCTGCTTAGAATATCCAGCCACCTGCATTGCATACGAAACATGGGCTCTGTCTGCCTGAGCCATATTAGATCCATAAGCTCCAGAGGGTTCTTGCTCCACACTTTTATTATGCAAAGACTTTTGCACAGTAACTCCATTTTGGACTTCCCCTGGAACCTCGTGAACATGGGTTCTTTTTGTAGAATCTAAAAGATTTTTGCTTGGAGTAATTGGAGTCGTGGGAACAGCCACTACAGGGATCAAGGGGCCTATAACATTAGGTGACAGTTCCCCATTGTGAATTATCTTATTAAAAATATACGTTGTTGTCCCTTTCTGCAACATGGATGGAGATTCTGCTCCCATCAAAACCCCATAAGCGTTGCAGGAAGCTGGGTGGGAAGTGGCATTTTTGAAAAAATAAAATTGAATTCCCATGTTCTCTATTTCACATTAGTAACGTTCTTTGTTTGCTAGTCCATTATTTTAATCTTTTTCATAAGTGGACCCATCAGTGCATGAGGCACAGAGAATGGGTTATAATAGCTACTTGCTGCTATAATAGGACTCACTTGTTCTTTAGTGATACTATGCGAGTTTCTGTCTCCAAAGGTGATATGTACAATATGTTGGCAGTAATATTGTATGGGAATAAAACAGTAGTTAATTAGATAGTACTTTACTTTGTTAGTAATGTAACCGAGGGATGGTAGTTACGGGTGCGACAGTTGTCCCTCGCATCCCCTCAGTACCTTTATATACCATGGAAGGTAACTTGTAAAGACACATGATTATGAATGGAAATAGTATCTCTTATATTTGCTTGATCTTATCATCTGTATGTTTTAAACTGTTCACCCAGGGGGTAAACACAATATTTAAATTTAGTTTAGAGTTTCCTATGTTCCATACTGATTGTTTATTCTAGGTTGGACAAGTATCTTAGGACAAGGACTGGCTCTTATCCCGAGTAATTATAAAACTCATGGTTTTAAGTTCTGTTGGATTTTCTTTTTACCACAATAAAAGAAAAATAATTCTAGATTGTCAGGGATATTTGGTTGTTTAAGACATTCTTTTTTGATTGATGCAGTCTGATTGTATTGCAAGAATATCACCAAAAGATGGAACTGTGCTTGGATGGATCCTGTTTCATAAATTAAGGTAAATGGTTGGGTTGCAAACTTGATATAGATTTTTAACTCAAAATTTTACTAAAACTGTTAATTTATTTGCTTTAAGTAGTGTTGGATAAATAGATTAGAAACTTAATGTATTTTCTGAGAAAATGAGATTATTTATGATAATGGACAAATAATCTTTTTTTGCCATTTCCATAAGAGAAACTAACATATTATAATGGGTGCTTCTGTTCTTTTGTAGGAAAAGTTTAATATCATCAGGTTACAAGGTAATATGGTGTACGTTATGTAATTTCATTCAGAGGAACTAGTTCTTTCTAGTCTTGAAACTTTGATATAATTTTTTTGATCTTAATATGTAAAAGATTGGATGGATTCAGATAAGTTTACTTTTGAATTTTTGGGGTTTTGAACTTTGGTGGGTCTTATAAAAGCTTCATTGATAAATAAATGCTTCTTAAACATATGTATAATATTACAATTATATGGGAACTTAAATTGGTTTTAGGGTCTATTCCATTTTCAGTTTTGAATCTAAAAACTAAATCTTGCTCTTGTCAAAAAGTCAAATCCTAGATATCTAGTCTCTAATAAGTAATATGTTTTGCCTCAGGCCCTGGTGAGAGATAGGTGAATTTCCAAGGAAAAATATAACCAATTCAAATTAATTAAATCTAGGTATCAATGGTCAACTCTTGGGTGTCGTAACAAAAGATAAAGAAAAAACGCAATCAACCTAAGAGATCCTTGGAGAATCTTCCTCATTTAACATTTCCTGTCATCTCATCGTTGAGTCATTTTAAAAGGAACAGGTGTGGTTGAATCAATGATGAGCGAGAACATGTATTCAAGGGAGGCAGTCCCATCCTCGCTGTTTATTATACAGAAATTTCTACTTCCATGTTAATGTGTAATCCTCATACCCATTCAAGAATTAATTTATGTGCTTCCTGTATAGGTTTTCTTCATATTGGAATATCTTGAGTTATATATATGTAAGAAGTGGATCAATACATACAACCTATTATCCGATATTGTTAGTGAAAGAAATGTTGCACCAAATGCACAGCCTCGTGTTAGCCAAGCACCAAACAAATCATGGTAATCTTGTGACTTGTACATCACATGCTCACAACATGTTCAGAATCACAAACAACGCCTCAAGTTTAGAACCTAATTCTTAAAGGAAGCAGACTGCTTCCAATAGCAACACCATTCCTTCTATTCAGTCATAGTTATTTATGGATTATCTGTTGGCATTATTGTCAACAATGTCAATGGCATATGGACAAGATAGTTGGCAAGATTATTGTCATTGATGTCAAAGGTTTGGTGAGCATATGTCAATGAAGGAAATTGTTGTCCACGAAAGACGCCAAAGGTCATTAATTGATCTCTCTATAGCAGCAACCTTATTAACATTACCTTATTGCTGGCCGACACCCTTTGTTATATGCAAATTAACGTTACCTTGTTATTTGTTTTTGGGCTGACCGCACATGCTGGCCTACCACACATTGGCATATGATCAAAGGCATATTTAAATGAAGATCAAATCGCCAAGATAAAGGACCAGGAATTGATTAATTAAGCAACAATGAATATATAATTACAAGGCAGCGATTCCATATTAAGAAGGAATTTATGATACACAGTGATTAATAGAAGCAGCGATTCTATTCCATAGAGAAGGCAGCAATTAAAATTCACAGAAGGCAGTGATTAAGATTTATTAAAGGCAGAAATTAAAAAAGTCTCAAAGGGCAGCGATTAGCATAACTATCTTTTAGGGCTTTGGGACTAATTTCTTACACCTTTGATTGCAAGTTACTTCTTTCTATTAAATCTTATTTTCTAAAAGAGTTTCGATAGTACAACTATGCATGTGAAGGCACAAACTTCGATGTAACAAATCCTATATTTTCATTGGTCCACATTCAATGTAGAATGTTTGTCCCAAATATTGTAATTCTCTCATTGGTTGAAGGGAGTTAGTTATAGCTAACCTTGATTAGGGTGTGTTGTCCTCATTTTTTGTGTTCGAAAATGATGGACCATTACATAAAAAATTTGTAATAAAATGAAAATTTTACTCTATGGCATGCTTCCTGAGGCAGAATTTCTCCTTATCCCTAGACTGGACTAATCCTTAGTCCATCCTCGAACCACTTTTCAAATTTCATTGCATTCTGGGTTCGTTTGCTATGGTTTTCCTTCAATTTCGGGTTTTTTCTCCCTGACTGCAGGTGGGAAATTTTCCTTAAGTTGCAAGTTTTATGTTTTCTTTTGTTTTAGGCTTTGTAGGGAAATTTTTAGTTAATTACAAGTTCACTTTATGAAATTAGAACTTGTAACTTACTTTTTATTTCCCCCTTGTTGCTTTTTTGTTTTTTAAGTCATAGTAGGAACTTTTTAGACAAATTACAAGTGAACTTTAAATTATAAAGTTTAAATAAAACTTGTAATTCTTTTAAAAAGTTCCACTTAAGTGATTTTAAGTTATGGTAGGGGTTTTTCTCCTCCATTACAAGTTTTTTTAAAATCACTTTTACTTGTAATAGGGATTTTATTTCCCTACTACAAGTTTTATTTTTAAGTTGTTTTTCAAGTCACTTGTAAAGGGAATTTATCTTCCCCATTACAAGTGCTTTTTAGAGTTAAGTTATTAAAACTTGTTGAGGGGATTTTATTTTGCTCTTACAAGTTATTATAATTTGTATTCCTCTCTCATAAACCCGATTTTGCCTTGTGCAATGAAAAGTGACATTTTAAACTTGTTGTTCACTTCCAAGAACCCGACCAGCCAAGGAAAGCGAATTTGTTGAGGATTCCAACCAATTTTTTGTGGATAAATCTTAGGAGGTATAAGGCGTTTTGAATTCTTCCCTATTTTCATGCATTTTCAAACACATTTCACGCCATTTGGAGGTCATGATTGCTAGTTTTTTGGTGTTTAACAGCAAACAAATGTTTTGTAAATGTCACGTTTTTCCTTTGAAGTTGCCAACGAATACATTCTCTCCAAAGTCATTTTTGCTTCCTCTACCTAGGCATGGGGTTTGGATGGAGATTTGACCCATTCTTCTTGCTTTTTGTACCACGTTTTTAATCTTCATGCTTCAAATCCGAGTTTGAAGAAACGTGGCTAGGGTTTTGAAGTTTGATTTGTTGCTTATTTAAAGGTTTTAAGTCTTCATCACAAGGATTATTGCATTTCCTTGGAAGAGCATTTGGATTGAAGCAAGATATGATTTCTTTTCTTTTTGTTATTATTTTCTTGTCTTGTTGTTTTTATTTCTTTGCTTAATCTTTCTATATATGTTAGTTTTGCCTTAAAATCGATTTTGTGAGAGAGATTTTCCCCTTTGCAAAGCAATTTGTGAATTGCATTGATCTTCCCCATTTTTCCTCCTTACTTGCATTCAGGATTTTAAGTCCCGATTGCAAGTAAGATAAAAGTAATTGATCTTCCCCATATGGTTGGAATATTTTAACCATCTTTTGTTGAAATTCCAAGTTTCAAAGATGAAAAATACCCATTCTTTCAAAATCGGGTTTTTAGAACCGGATTACATGTTGAGAGTTCTTCCCATTTTCTTGAAAGTGATCTTCCCAAAATCTTTCCATTTTCATCCATACTCTTTGCCTTTATCCATACATATCATTTCCGTCATTTCCCGCATGTCAAAATCTCATTTTTCACCCATTTCTCCATTTTCCTTTTTACAAGTATACTTGCATTCGGGTTTCAAAAGTCCGATTGCATGTTTGTCCTTCCCCACTTGTATACTTGTAAAACTTTCCCCAAGATCCGAAATTGGTCAAGACCAAGTTTCAAGCATTCCCATTTATTTCCCATCTTTCTCTCACAAAATCATGAAGTGCAAGGGTTGGATAAGAGAAGATGTTAGTTGCAGCTGATCTTGATGTTGCTTTGACACTTTTGAGTCTTCATCGCAGCATACCGGATTGTTCTTCAATTACAGATTTGTCATCATCCTCCATTCCCAAGAAGATGAAATACAAATATGACAAATACCAGAATGAGGTTTCTCCTACACAGGTTTCCTCTCCTATGGATCATATCAAGGATACAGAAATTGGACATGTTGAGATGTCAGAATTCGTCAAAAGGGTGGAGGATCCACAAGATAGTAATATGCAACGTTTATTGGACAGTCACATTCACC
This sequence comes from Cryptomeria japonica, assembly GCF_030272615.1. Taxonomy (NCBI): domain Eukaryota; kingdom Viridiplantae; phylum Streptophyta; class Pinopsida; order Cupressales; family Cupressaceae; genus Cryptomeria; species Cryptomeria japonica. The sequence goes on along the minus strand of NC_081409.1, from coordinate 29,764,964 downwards.
ATGCTTCCTCTTTTTCGGTGGCTGCCCTAAAACCTGAATTTGTCCTTGCTTGTGCTCATCATTTTGACAAGGAGACAAGAACCATCAAAAATGATGATGGGGAGGCAATAATTCGCCTTGATGCAGATACCATTGAGAAAGTCTTCAGAATACCTTCAGCACTTGTGTATATGGTGATTTCCAAGGATAGTGCAATTGAGTACTATGTCTAGAGGGAAAAGAACTGCAAATGCCACATCAATAGGTGGATTCATGAACCACAGGGCACTTTCACAAGGTGGGCTAAGTTATATCGTTATGACTTCAAGTGGGAAATTGGAGACATCATTACTCTCCTCAGCAGAATGTTGGGTCTTGAGTTTTCTAATGTTTCTGAGCCTTGGATGTATCAATTTATCATGTTCATAAGGTAGTCCCATCATATTTCATGGGGAGAGGTCATCAGTGATGCTTTGTGTGAACAACTCGCAACAGTCCCTACCACTATGACATTTTATATGAACTCATACTTAGTGTATTTGGCAGCATCACTTAGACATTTCCCTGGTCTTTCTACCAAGGGTGATCGCTCGCTTATACCGGTATGGGAGTACTATGATCAGTTGACCTTGAAACCCAACAAATTACATTTCAGGAGGACTCAAGATGCATTCTTTGGTTATTTCATGTGCCAATTTGACAAGACTCTTAAGAATAGAAGGGTGTCAAATGAAGAATGGGAAAGAGTGAATATGGTTGCTTGTTCCTTCAATTCCCGACTTTTACTTATATGAGAGTTGGATGCTACAGTGGGCAGCCATACATGCTTCCTAGATACTCAACTAATAGGATTATTCTTATGGAGTTGGGAAGATAAATCATGGGTGTGCATGCTCATCAATCTATCAAACATAAGGTTGGGATGGGGATTTCTACAACTAACCCATTGAAGATTGGTCGATATTCTCTTGTCACATCCGTCAAAGCCAAAGCCATGGAGACTGAGATGCAGGAAATTAAACTCAAAAGGTTTAAGTCAAGGGCAGATTTTGATTACCGAGGGATGAAGGAAAGGATTAAGAAATCTTTCGTACATGTGCATCGCATTGAGGATGTCTGGTTGGATCTCCGTACAGAAAAGAGGTTCTCAAGATGGACTATTGCAGGCTCACCCTTGAGCAAATTGTTGATTTGAACCTGGTGGATATTTCGCAAGGGATGATTGATGACGGGAATGTGATTGACCCAGAGTATGTCTCGCGGAAGGTCAAAGAAGCTCCACTTCCTCTAATCCAATGGTCACACAAAGAATGCACTTCCATTCTTGAGAGATTTCAGTCCATCTTAGCTAACACCAACACTTGGCTCAAAGGTAATGGCGTTAGGCTCATCAAGATTAAGGTTGGAAAGGAAGATGATTCTACAGGGCCTCTTGGACGCAAGTCTGAGATTCAGATTGATAACAAGGAAGGTGCATCATCTTCTGCCACAAGGATCAAGTTGCGGATTAGTCAGGCAATGGTGCTTCCTCCTGAGGAGGCGATGGTTCGTGGGAAAGAAAAGTCCCAGCTTCTCATTCATGTGATTGATCCTGATGATCCAGAAGGACAGCAATCAGATTATACTCCTAGGTCACTAGCTTCAGAGTCATCTCATGAGATTCCCTCCTTAGTTCCCATGGAGCTATCTCTATCTCCTCCTGACACGGTAGCAGCTGAGTCCCCTTAGGATGCCATTCCTATTTCAGTAGTTGAGCCTCCTATTGATCATCAACAAGAGAGTCTGCTGGAAATCTTTGAGGATACTCCTGCATGCATTCATCTATCAGAGATTGATACCTCTACTTCTAGCTTTGAAGAGTTTATGAAACAAACTTCATGTCCTTTGGTTACTGAGCGAGCCATGGGTGCCCTCCAGACAGATACTTCCCCTAGAATGACCACGGTTGGTCAAACAGAAACTGCTTCTCCTTTGCTTTCACCTGCTACTGAAGGAGAGTTGATGGCTTTACCCCTATGGCTTAGTTCATTCACTCCCAAGAGGAAGAAGTAGGAAATTTCCCCTGATGCCTTTGATTACCAGCAGCTTAAGCAATCTAGGCCCAAGGTTGCTAAAAGAGACAAGACAATCTCAAGGGTAACAGTGGACAGTAATAAGATGAGCGTGGCTGAAATTGTTGAGCCTCTTGCAGATAAGCCACGTGAAGAGATGTCAGCTGCTGATTACAAGGTCACAAGGGTGGAATTGGGTAAGCAAACACATGAAATGGTAAAGCATGATGCGCAGTATTCTGTAGCTTCACTAGTTCAGCGGTATGATGAGCTTCTAGCCAAGAAAAACAAGCTAGAAGAAGAGAATAGGCAACTTATTGCAGCTGTTCATAAGATCACCAACCTTGCTGGTGAAGCAAGTAATCCTTCAAGTTCTACCGAGGCACGAGAATCAATTTAGGGAGTTGAGAGAAATTCTCAAAAGGTACAAGCATTAGAATCTTGGGTTGATCAGCTTCATAATCTATGTGCACAAGTTTTGAAGGAGGTTTTCCAAATGATGGTCAAATTCAAGACCATTAAAGAACAATTGAACCAAGTTTCTGATACTTTCAAAGAAAACTTGGAAAATATAGAAGACAACTTGACCACTTGGCTTAAAATTCCTCGGCAAAAGTTAAGTGTTCTTCTAGAACATCAGGTAATTCCTTTAAGGGTTTTGTACTTAGAATTTCAGGAGCTCTTGGAGAACAAAGCCCTTGTTCTCAAGTCACTTATTGAAGACATTGATGATGCTATGAGACTACGGATGGAAGTTTTTCAGGATATGATTTCTGATTGTGAGAAAGCTTCTTGTAACATCATGGATCATGATGGGAAATTATTGGCAGAAGAAAGGGTTCTTTCAAATCTATAGTTGAAGATTCGCCATGAGTGGAAAAGTGAACCATTTTCAGCTGCATCCATTCAAGCCTTAGTGACTTATCAAGTCTCCTTGCAGGAAATCCAGTCTTCCTTTGAGAAGAATAATGCCACAATCCTTCGTTGCAATGATGTTATTGTGAAAACCATGATCGTGGCAAGGAATACCAATGAACCGAATCCTGATGAACTGCAAGTGATCATTCAGAAGTTCGAAGGATTCATGTCTTCTCATGCTGCAACTTAAATGTTTTTCAACACTTAGTTGCATTTTCAAAATTGTAATCTTTTTTAGTTGTAGTTTCTCTTTTGATATGTTTACTTGTAGAAAAAAAAAAAAAAAACAATTTTGTAAAATTGGAAGTTAAGTCATTACTTGCATTTTTGTAAGTACAAGTAGACAAGTTACAAATCAATTTAGAATAGGACTTGTAACTTTGAATAAGTCATAGTTAGTTATTGAATAAGTCTTGGTGGTTGAGAGAATTTCTCAAGTTAGTTAGGATCCTCCCACCTTTTTCTCATGACTCCTCTCCTATAAATACTTGAGGGAGTCTATTGTATCTGGATCTTTTAGAAAGCAAGCAAAAACTCTGTCGAATTTGCAGCAAAGAAGTCTTTGAGCTTTTATGTATGAATTTAAGAATTGAAAGAAATAAAAGAAAATTGCTCAAGCTTTGAGTCTTTGTGCTACATTCTTGAGTTTGTGTTTCATATCATCTTTCTTGCAAGTGTTTCATAAAGAGCCTTAATCGAATTTGACTTGTAGTCTTTGAGTTGCAAGTATTGGAGGTTAGTATAAATTATATTAAATATTCTTTTGAGAGGAGCTGTAAGAATTTGTGCTTGTACTTGTTCTTAAGAGAGTTTAGAAGTAGATTTTGTAAGAAATAGCTGTGTCTTTGAGCTCTTACTAGTTCTTATTGTGTTGTGTAAAGAGAATAAGGTATTTCAGCCTTTGTGCTGATATAATTTGTTTTGAAATATCATTAGTATAGAAAAGGGTAGATAGGACTTCACATATTCAAGACTTTGAGTTTGATATTGTTGTCCCGTCCCGAAGGAAGTGACAAAAGTCTTTGAACTTTCAGGAAACTTCATTTCCTTTCTCTCATTTATTTTAAAAGTTGTTACTGTTGTTTTACCTTAAATTGCTATCGCTTTTCTGTGAAGAGAAAATGATATTAGCTTTCTTGAAAAAAGAAGAAAGGCTATTGTTTCATCCAACTTTAGTTTAGTATTAGATATAGATAGGGGGAACCTTCTCTTAATTAGGAGAGTTTTACTCACACATTGTAGTTGAAGCCACAATTTTGTATATTTCCTCAAGTGTACAAAATTTTCAACCAATAGGGTGTTATCATGTAATTTTGGCCATTGATCTTAAATCAATCTGGGCCACTCATTGTAAATTGGGATGTTTATATAAGACATTGCCTTCTCATTTATAAAGGTTAATAATTAATAGTTAGTAGCAAAAGCAATTAGCAGTTAGCGGTAGAGTAGGAGGAAGCGAGAGATTGTTGCCAAGACTATGATAAAATTAATACATGACTGTCATTGAAGCATGGTGGATCTTTATGTGTTGGTTCTACATTTTGCATGGTTTCTTGGTACTTCTCAAGTTTAGATAAAGTTGATTGATTATAATGGAAAAATGTGATGATACTTAATGGAATTCTAGTTCATACCATTTGGAATTTGTTGATTGCAAGTTGCAGTGCATGGTTTGTCCGAACCTCATCAAGCACTAGTTTGATTGTGGATGTTCACTTGCCTATGGATACAAGCAGGCGAAGTGGGAAGACCGTACGGTCAGTAGACGTGTACCCCATATGGACAACAACCGTACAATCCTTTCCACATTGACTTTCGTACATGCAGGGAGCAGTTGCAAGAAAGAATCGAAAGCATCTGTGCAGGAATTCGAGCCATTTGTATAGAGTTGTGGGCAGAGTTCATACAAGTTGAAGAAGTCGTACGGTCTGGAAGTACCACGTGTCGGCATAAACTTGGTAGACCGTACAACAAGCTTGGCAGGGAAATTGGTACGATGGTTTGTACTAGCTGGGGGGACCCCAATCGCGTAGCAAGTTCGGACCGTTATAATAACGGTCAGGGAGCAAGAAATGATAAAGGGAAAAATCAACACGGCAACCATAGTGTCACCATGACAGCTACGGAGCCTGGCAGCAGCAACAAGAAGGTGAAGATCAGGCCAAAAATACAGCAGGACTTGGAAGGAATCACTGTAGAAAATGTGGCTTTTGAGAGTGACCAGCAGTGAATGTCGTACTTGGTGGGAGGAAACCCCTTCCGACCATGCGATAAAAGATTCTCTCCGAGAAGCACAGATGGACCATGCCATCCAGATGCCAACATTCAATATTAAGGATTTTGAACCCGTGCTTCGTACTATGGTGTTTGGATACAACCACCACGAGAGAGCCTCCATTATTCAGTTCCAGGCCTGCACAGTAAGGGTTTCCTTCAAAGCTGAGGACTTCAAGAGGGTATTTGGTATAATCGATAAGGGAGCATCTGTAGCAAAACCGGCCAAGAAGTTCACCAAGGAGAAAAAGAAATGGTTGTTGGACTTGGTGTGTAGGGATGATTTGATGGAAGGACAATGGAAGAGTGTCCGGTCTGCAAATAGTAGTATAGGTCTGAAGCGTGCTTTCATTGGACCCGGAGAGTGGAGGATGTTGATGGATTTGGTGAAAAGCCGACTCACAAGGGCCAGTTGAGCATCTGACATAGCCATCTGGATGATAGGATTGATGAATGGCATCAAGTATGGTAAGGTTTATAACTGAGGCCAACTCTTATCTGAGAGGATTCATGATTTCCTCAACCTGGAGCATAAAACATTCTATGTCTCACCATGCCATTAGTCTGTTTTTGGATGCAGTACGTACACAGGTACCTTCAGAGATGTGGGGTACTTTTGAGCCACGCGGTAGGGTGGAGCCCAACAAACCCTTCATGTACTATTATGTTCACCTGGACACCCTTGGAGATACTGTACAGCCAGCGAAGAGGAGGAAGTTGGTAGAGGTGGAAGAAGATAGCAGCATGGAAGACTTAGATGAGGAAGCAGAAGAAACAGAGGAACAAGAGAGTGGAGATGAAGGATTTTGCATGGCACTTCACAATGTCGGAGAGGAAGAAGAAGCAGAGTCACAGCAATAGGAAGGGGAGGAGGAAGAAGAGCATTGAGAGCATGGAGGGTTGCGAACACGGTGGAGAAGCACTCGAGTGAAATTTACACCCCCAAACTACCTCCTTCTGCGCACCCGGTACCTAAGGAAGCACTCACAGTGGCTAGCCCAGTAGGCGAAGTGAGACCAGTAGGAGTGTTGTTCAGGAAAGTTGACGAAGGGGAGCCTCCAGCACAAAGGTAGGTGTCACTGCTGTAGATAGGCCTAGTCGTACTAGAACCACAAGTCATACTAACAGCAGCAAACCGTACTAGTAGACCAGCAGACCGTACGAGTGGAGACTTAGGCGGCAGACTAGTGGTGGACCGTACGGTGGAACGGATAGACATGCAGCATGCAAGGGAAGCGGACACCGTGCGGAGTGATGAGAACTAGGAGGTGGTCGTATAGGAGCTAGGTACTAGTACAAAGGAGGTGACCGTAGCGGTTGAGGGCCTCACGGCACCCCAAGGAGGGAAGGAGCCCGTGAACGTATTGATGGTAGACATGGAAGGAGGGGATGGGTAGAAGGAGTTGGCAGTGTTGGGCACACTGGTTGACGATGATATAGATGCATCTTTGGATGAGTGGCTCGAGCAGTTTGCACTTGCACCTCACCTCTCCACTTTGCCTTCACCCCACAACATGGCAGTTGGCCAAGGCGAGACACAACATAGGGCCGCTTCTATCATAGATCAGGTTCAGGATGAGATGATGTCCGCAGGGGAGCAGGATAGGGAGACTGGGGGAAGTGGATATGGTCAGAAAATCATTGATGTAGAGGATAGCGGGTCTGGAGGACCACTTGCAGGGCTCCATATTACACCGCCAGACCCTAGAGATCCAGCAGGCTCCCTCCAGCAGTTCCTTGGGGAGTTACAGGGGATATCAGACATAGCTCGAGGTATGGAACAGTTAGTTGGACAAATGGATGGTGGCAACTTAGCTGATGCTGAGAAGCTATTGCACTTCATGCCTTTGGGGTGTGAGGAGGAGTTTGCACGTCACTTTGAGCAGTGGGGGTGGCCTGACAGTGGTATGCAAGAGATGGCCCAAGAGTGGAAGCACATGCGACTGTTGGAGAGAGTTGGCACCTTGGGAGCCACCTTGCACAGTATGGAGGGGTTGTTCCGAGATGTGTACTTGCAGATGAGACAAAGTATGATGGAGCAACAAACACAATAGTTGTACATCGAGAAATTGGAGAAAGACGTGGAACATCGTGCACAGTTGGCCACAATGGAGAAGAACTTGAGGGTTGAGTTGGAGGTGAAGGTGGCCACTTATGACGCCCGTTGCAGCAGGCATTAGGCGGAGTCGAAGGCACTTGCAGCGAAGGTGGTTGACCTGACTCTGCAGGTGGAGCAGAAGGACAAGAAATTGTTGGAGGTTGCACACATGGTGAAGAAGGCACGTGAGTGACAACTGACTGCTGAGAAGAACCTTCAGCTCCACACAGGACGACAGCCTTATTCTTCAGCCACGAGAGGGATGCCTCCTCTCCCTCATATGTCTTAGTGTCTTTTGTTATGTCATTCCAGCTCCAGTTTGTTTTAGTCGTCTGGAAGTCAACTACTTTTGGGGGGAGGGGGGGGTTGATGTTAGGGGCTAAAAACACATGTTAGTTTATAGTTGTTTGGGGTGTTTATATTTTGTTATGTATGGGTTGCCGAGAGGTTCCCGTGGGGTAGTTGGTAGTTGGTAGGTTGTGACAGTTGGTAGCCTAGCCAACTATCGGGTCTATATAGTGTATGGATGGGACCTCAACAAGTTAGCATTGTACTGGCATATTTGGAATGCAATAAAGATACCATAATTCTGCCATATTTGTTCCTGTAATTGTTATCTATGCTTTAATATACATGAGTGTTCTTGTTACATGAGTTGTTGGTACGTGTGGAATATCTCTATTTATTCGTGAGTTTACCAACCTCACCGTAGGGACTAAACAGTAAGATTGCATGGATTAGGACATGTGTAGAGAAGGCAAAAAATATTTGCACATTTGTATACAATCATGCATGGGTCCTTAACTTAATGAGGCAATACACGGGGCAGAAGGAGTTGGCTCATCCTGGAATTACTAGATTTGCCACTAACTTCATCACACTGCAATCCTTGATTTGGAGTAAGGCAGCTTTGAGACGTATGTTTGTTGGTGAGGAGTGGACTTCCTCATCCTATGCTATGAGTGTTGCAGGAACTGATGCTGCAGATTGCATTTTTGATGAGCCAGGCTTTTGGACCCCTTGTGCTGAGATTGTGAAGGTAAAAATTTTAAGCATTCTACATTATGTTTTAAGTTTTAACTTTTTATTTTTATTCGTATTTTTCTTTTATTTGCTTATTTTCATTCACAATTTCACACTTACATTAACTGATATTAGATATTGTTTCACAATATTTGTAGTTCATTGAGCCCTTGGTAGTTCTCCTACATGTTGTTGACGGGGAGAAGCCTGCAATGGGCTACATATACGAGGGCATCAAATATGCCTATGAAGGGGATGAGAGTAAGGATTGTCCCATTTGGGATATCATTGATAGGAGATGGCAGGCCCAGCTTCACAAGCCCTTTCATGCAGTTGCTTATTACCTCAATTCGGCATTCCATTTCCGCCCTGATTTCAAGGCGGATGAGGAGGTTCTTAGTGGTCTCTACTCAATGATAGAGCGAATGTCACCTGGTCATAGCAGTAGTATAATCCAAGAGCTAGAGGCCTTTTCTAATGCAGAAGGGGAGGTCTTCTCTCATCAGCTTTGCAAAGAAAATCAGACAAAATGCAACCAAGTAAAATGTATATTTTGAGAAATTAAGAGCATAATTTTAATTATATGTTATTCAATTTATTATTAATTATTAAATAAGGCTGATTTTTTTTCCTTTTTCTCATCTCAGATAGGTTGTGGCAGATGTTTGGTCCTAAAACACCCAATCTTCAACGGGTAGCCATTTGTATTTTAAGCCAGCCATTCAGTGCTTCCGGTTGTGAGCACAATTGGAGTATGTTTGAGCACATACACTCCAAGAGGCGCAATAAACTATCTGTGGAGAGGTTGAATGATCTAGTCTTTGTTCATTACAACCTCCGTCTTAGACAAAAATAGGTTATGTGTTGGTGTTGGAAATAAGCCACACCCGGACAGACGATGGACTGGTCCAAGAAGGGCCAGTAGCTCAGTGGTAGAGTACTCCAGCAGCGTATGGAAGGTCCTAGGTTTGAGTCCTAGTTGGTCCATGTCTCAACATGGTATCAGAGCCAGGTCCAGGCTAGGAGCCCCAAGCACACGAGAGGTGTGGCTTAAGGGGGGGTGTTGGTGTTGGAAATAAGCCACACCCGGGCCGACGATGGACTGGTCCAAGAGGGGCCAGTAGCTCAGTGGTAGAGCACTCCAGCAGCGTATGGAAGGTCCTAGGTTCGAGTCCTAGTTGGTCCATGTCTCAACATTATGGACCATGACACCACCCCGATCACACTAGAGGAGGTTGATCCAGAATCTGAGTGGATCAGTGAGGCTACAGATCCTATCTTTAGTGATGAGGACTTAGATTGGATCGACCAGGTAGATAGAGAGGCTGAGGCTGTAGCCATGGCAGAGGAGGAGGTTAGAGTGCGAGCAGAGCCAGAGCCAGACATAGCTGATGTTGATGAGGGTAGAATGGAGTCACGGGCAGAGAGTATGGTTGCTGACGCATCCAAGACCTACTTTAGATGCCTTCGTAGGGAGGACCCAAGCTCCTCTGAGCCATAGACTTGTAGTTGTTTTACTTTTGATATATGTGTGGAACTGGAACATTTGAATTTTGATGTCATGGATTTCGTATTCCATGAGTTTTGTAATATTTTTTACATTTGATACTATTTATATATCTATGGTTATTGGTTACTATTTCCTTCAGCTATAATTTGCGTTTATACTAATGTGATCAATGTATACTTGTGTATGTGATCAAATTAGCTTCTATTTGATGATGTTATTGTGTATTTAAGGTTTGTTTAATAAAGGATTCATGAAACAAGTTTTAAATCCTTAAAAATCGCTAAATTTCTTGGGTTTTTCACTTTGCCGAGTCCTGGCCGATCCGAGTGCCGAGTCAAGTCACCCTTGCCGAGTCCGCACCAAGTCCGAGTCCCGTTTCTATGGTTTAAAGCATAATCTTTTGAGTGTTGGTCAAATGGTTGATAAGGGATATAACTTGCAATTCAAGAATGGCAAATGTGAAATCTTGAGTAGCTCCAGAACTGAGATTGCATCAGGTACAAAGACTAAAGGTAATATCTTTCACTTGAATGTTGGTGATAAAAGTTGCTTGATTGCTCAAGTTGATAAAAGTTGGTTATGGCATAAAAGGATGTGTCATGTAAATTTTGGTTGCATGGTTAAGATAAGTTATACTCAAGCAGTGAGAGATCTACCAAAGTTAATAAAGCCTTCTAATCCAGTATGTAAGGAATATCAATTAGGGAAGCAGACAAGAGTTACTTATAAGAGATAACAGTATAATTCTAATGGATTGTGGTCCTTCTAGAGTGAGAAGCTTGCAAGGGTGACAAGTATCTCATGTTGTTGATTGATGATTATTCAAGAATGATGTGGGTTACCTTCTTAAAGGAGAAGTCTGAACACTGGAGAAGTTCAAAATTTTCAAAGCTAGGGTTGAAACTGAGACTGGATCGAAGCTGAAGTGTTTGAGATCTGACAGAGGTGGAGAACTCACTTCGGATGAGTTTAATGCATATTGTGAAGAGCATGGAGTTAAGAGATAGTTATCTGCTCCTAGGACACCACAACAAAATGGTATTGTGGAGAGAAAGAATAGAACAATTCAAGAAGCTATGATTGAAGGAAATGTTCCATGTGTTTTGGAGAGAAGTTGTGAGTACTGTAGTATACACTCTTAACCGGGTAAATGTCAAAGGTGATACTGGTAAGACTCCTTATGAGTTATGGTTTGGTCATGCTCTTACTGTTAGATATCTCAAAAATTTTGGAAAGTTTGATGCTCGATGTGATGAAGGAATCTTTCTTGGTTATTCTACTAAAAGTAAGGCCTATCGATGTTATAATAAAAGATTGAGAAAGATAGTTGAAAGTGCTAATGTGAAGATTGATGAAGATAATGCGAGACAGATTAAGTCCTGCGGATATGATTTTGATGATCAGGATGCAAGTTCAGATAGAGGAAAGCAAGTGTAGACCCAAAGTCAAGTTCAGATTCCTCTGGAAAAGCCTGAGAATGAAGGTGCAGGTGCTTGTGTAGAAGAAAGAGTTCAAGAGCCTGAAATTCAAGAAAATCCTAAAACTCTTAGGTATGCGAAGTTGAATCATTCAGAAAATCAGATTATTGGTGATAAGAATAAAGGTGTGATGACTAGGAGAAGACTTGCTGAAGAAATTTGTTTGATTTCTAAGATTGAACCTAAAAATGTTGATGAAGCATGTAAAGATGAAAATTGGATTAAAACTATGGAAGAAGAATTGAATCAGATTGAGAAAAATGATACATGGGTTCTTGTTCCTAGACCTAAGGATAAAAATGTAATTGAAACTAAATGGCTATTCTTGAATAAGTTGAATGAACAGTGTGAAGTTATTCAAAATAAAGCTAGACTTGTTTGTAAGGTTTATTCACATATGGAAGGAATTGATTATGAGGAGACTTTTGCTCTGGTAGCTAGAATTGAAGTTGTTAGATTATTTCTTGCCTATGCTACTCATAAAGATTTCAAGGTTTATCAGATGGATGTCAAATCAGCCTTTCTTAATTGTGAGTTGGAAGAAGTCTACATTGAGCAACCAGATGGATTTCGCCTAACAGATGAAAAGGACATGGTTTGTCGGTTGAAGAAATCATTGTATGGATTGAAGCAAGCCCCTAGAGCCTGGTATGCCAGATTAGAGAAGTACTTGATGAAGCTTGGATTCAATAAAGGTACTGCTGACAGTAATTTTTATTTCAAAATTGTTCAGAATAACATTTTGATTGTTGAAGTTTTTGTTGATGACATTATCTTTGGAGGAAATGATTGCCTATGTAAGAAATTTGCTGAAGAGATGCAGAATGAGTTTGAGATGTCTATGATTGGTGAAATGAAATTATTTCTGGGATTGCAAATTACTCAGTTGGATAAAGGTATTTTCATATCTCAGTCCAAGTATGTGAAGGAATTGTTGAAGAAATTTGGTTTTGAAGACTCTAGCCTGTTGGTACACCTATAGTGATCGGATGTAAGTTGACAAAGGATGATGATTCTCCGAAAGCTAATCAGACCAGATATTGATCTATGATTGGTGGTTCGTTGTATTTGACTCAGACTAGACCTGATATAATGAATGTTGTGTGTCATGTTGCTAGATTTCAAGCTGATCCTAAGGAATTACATGTTATTGCTATAAAAAGGATATTCAGATATTTGAAAGGGATAGTTGATTTTGGTTTATGGTATTCTGTTGATGTGTATTTTGTACACGACCAAACACAGAATAAAATACCCAGAGGTATCTTATTCTCTCTTGAGTAAAACTCCCGAATGCTGAAGATATCACAGAAGGATCAATCGGAAAAGTTTCAAGGTTTTGTTATGTAGGTTCTCTACTCGTGGATAAGCACCAGTGGTATGATGTGATTTTGCTGGAATCACAAGGGGCCTTACTTTCGATGACCTGAACGTCTGATTTTCTTTGGGTATTACTGGAATGTGAAATTTTACCATCCCTTGATTTTGGAAAAAAAAAAGAAAAAAGGATAAGGGTTGGAATGGTATCTATTTCTAACACTAATAACGCAAGAGCAATGAATGACCTTTGGTGAAATTCTAACTAAGTCTTGCTTTGACATCCTAGGACCATCTCCACAAGATTAGTGCGATCTTCTGAGGAAAGCTTTATGATGTTCAGATCACCGCTACAAGCATAGACACCATCAGGTTGATGCATATCAATGAAGAAGCGATAATTGAAGTTAAGCTTCAGTTGAATGATTCCAGTTGACTACGCAAGGCAAATTTGCAATCAACAAACTGCTAGTAGTATGGATATACAAATTTCTTCCATTCATCTAATAACATGAAATTAAATTTGAGAAATATAGAGACCATGCAAATTGTAGAATCGACACATAGAATTCACCATTCCTTCAATGAAGTTTACATGTCTTTTGCAACAATCTCTTGGCAACAATCTTTGCCTTCTCTTTCTACTCTACTCTAAAATGCTATCTACTATTGAGCTACTAATTATTGACTATCTCTCTTTTGCTAACTCCTAACTATTCTCTGACTACTAACTTTTACAAATGAAGAGCCAGAGCTTTATATAGAGAGCCCTTTACATTTCAATGGCTTAGATTGATTTAGGATGAATGGCTAGGATTACAAGATGAAAACCCTAATTAGGGTTTGTTATAACAAAACCTTTTAGCCAATGAGAAAATTACATTCAATGCATGAGAACCAATAGGAAACAAGAGTAGGTGCCTCGAAGTTTGTGTTATCACTAATGAGTCAGGTACATTGAATCTGGACATGCTGATGTGGACCTATTTGACTGGAGGAAAAGTGATTGGGATGCCACCTTGTCTGGTACTTCCTCTGTGATGAACAATGTACCCTTCCTTGGCTCTCTTGTGTTGCCTATGAGATCCTCCATTGTCCTTGATATACTTGATGAACGATGTACCCTTCCTTGGCTCTCTTGTGTTTGCCTATGAGATCCTCTTGAAGAGGTCTTCCTTTGACCTTGATGTTGAAATATTCTTCTTGAGATCCTCATTCCGATCTTCCTCCAACCTGGTCTTTCTGATTTCTTTCTTTTCCTGCTGCAAAACAAACAAATGAACATCAAACACATGATATATAGCTTATACAATGAACATCAAACACATAATATATAGCTTATACAATCTCTGATTTTATGTGATTTGCAGGTCTGATAGGTGCAGGTTTAGGGGAGATTGTCCTTTGCTTGAACAAATCTGCTCTTGCTATGATGAATTCAGTCCTTCCTTTATTGAATTTTGCTGTTGTTAGGATGTATTCTGCGCCTTAAAGTGACTGATCTCTATAAGACCTGAAATTTGCCTCCTCAATCACCAATCTGTCTAATGAAATCTGCTTTTGAAATTCGCCTTGATGAATTCAGTTGTTCCTCAAATTCGCTCTTGTTAAATTCGGCTTGTGAAGATTGTTGGCAAATCTGGAATTTGCTTCTTAACTGTTGAAGGATTTCGCTCTTTAAAGAAGAATGTTTGAAATGAATGATGAATAATTTAAGAATCAACCTCCCTTATATAGGTGCCTTTATGGGAGAATGCACTTCTTTGATGAAAGCCAACTTTGTTTGGATGAATAAATCAATTGTATTTCCCTTTAGCTGGCCGACTTCTCTTTAAAAAACTCAAATTTGCTTTTGCCGCCAAAGTGAGATTGGTTTATTAATGCATCAAATGTTTCTATGTTGACTTGCACTTAGTCTTCTCTTGATCTTCTCGGTTTTTTACCATAATGCAATTGCCTTTAATAGAATTTCGCCTCGATCAATTGTATTTCCCTTTAGCTGGCCGACTTCTCTTTAAAAAACTCAAATTTGCTTTTGCCGCCAAAGTGAGATTGGTTTATTAATGCATCAAATGTTTCTATGTTGACTTGCACCTAGTCTTCTCTTGATCTTCTCGGTTTTTTACCATAATGCAATTGCCTTTAATAGAATTTCGCCTTGGTACCTTAGAGAGGGACATGAGCGAGCTAGGATATAAGTCAAATTTTCATCAATATTTGATGAAGGTAAGCTTAGTTCTCACGATCTGCATGAAGTTTAGGATGCTTGAACACTTGAAACCACCATAAAGAAGACTTACAACACACCATCATTAGCATATTACTCATCCTCAATGCATTTCGCTCCTGTACCTTTGGAAGGTACCTGAGCGAACTAAGGGCTGATCTTAGTTTTCTCACTCACATACTCAATTTTCATTATCATTAGAAGGCTCATGCTGCAACAAAGGCTTAAATTACCTTCAAGAAGGCTTGTCTTGATATCTTCATTAACAAAACATTCTTCTTCAAGAGATTTTGCTCTTGTACCTTTGGAAGGTACATGAGCGAATTTCTTCCTCTTGACTCAATTCACACTTCATTCCTATCACTTTGCCTTAAGACTTGATTTTTGAAATTCTCTTCTCATCGTGCTCAAGTCAATTTGCTCCCAACTTTGCTTAAAACAAGATCTTCTTAGTGTTTTAGGTGAGATAGGAGGTCCTTCCAAGAGATTTCGCTTGTGTACCTTAGAGAGGTATGTTTACCTTAAGAAAATTCGCTCCTATACCTTTGGAAGGGTCAGGAGCGAATTTTGCTTGATAGCTCAAATCCTTAACCTTTTGCCATTCAACTTCATTTCTATGTACTTCAAAGGCATAAATTTATCATCTCCCCTTCACTCAAGGCCTAAAAGCATGAATTTGATCCAAATGAGAAGGAAGAGGGGAGGTCTAGTAAAATTCGCTCCTGTACCTTTGGAAGGGTCAGGAGCGAAATTGACAATGCTGCTCAAATTCTCTATACTTCATCGTTCAACTTGGTTTGAATTATCTTTTAAAGGCACGCATAACTCAAGTTTCTTTCAATCAAGCCTTGAAGGCATGAGTTTGGATCCAAGAGCAGAGCAAGAAGGTGTTTTTAAGAAAATTCGCTCCTGTACCTTTGGAAGGGTCCGGAGCAAATTTTATGCTTCTCTTAGCTTCTTCTCCAAATTTCTAAGTTCAAGCTTGTTTAAATTTGTCCCCAAAGGTAAGTTCAATTTAATTCCTCTCCAATCAACACTCTAAAGTGAGATTTCCATCCAAATTAGAAGCACAAAAAGAGCCTAAGAAGAATTCGCTCCTGTACCTTTGGAAGGGTCAGGAGCGAATTTGATGCTCTAGCTCAAATTCTCATCTCTTTCTTCAAATCTTCACGTCTAAACCTCATGACCTTGCTCCTCAAAGGGAAATGAATGGAATTCGTATCAAACAAAGCCTTAAAGTGAAGTCTTCGATCCAAATAGGGGGGCAAAGGGAGCCTAAAGAGAATTCGCTCTTGTACCCTTGGAAGGGACATGAGCGAAATTTGATAATCTAGCCCAGGGTCTCCAATTTTCTCCAATTTTACACGCTCAAGTCTCAGGAAAACCGGTGATTTTGTCCTCATTTGCCCAAGCAATTGTGCTTAATGAAATTGTCCTAGATTGTGTTGAATTCACTTCTTCCTTGTAAAATTCAGGTTTCCTTTTCCCATAAATCTGTCACTTTCAGATTGATGAAATCCAACCTGAATCTAATATGGACCAGGTCTGTAGAAATACCCCCAATCTGCCCTTCGTTATTCAAATTAAGATCCTTCTGCCTCAACCTTGAATTAAGCACAGAACTAGGCTTCAAACAAGTTGCTTTTGCTTCATCTCAAGCAGAAATTGACCTCAAATCAGGTCTGATTGTAAATTTAGTGTTGGATGATTATGATGGCTTGCATCTAATTAGGTCTGCTCCTTTTGAATCCTGCTTCCTGAATTGATTTATGTTTGATCTGCTCTGATTTTCCCGAGTCTTTTATTTTTTCACCTGAAAGTAAAAAAAGACAATTTCAATTAAGAAGAATCAAACAAAACTTAACAACATTATTAGTTTTATCAATCTGGAAATGAATTCTCTCTCGGTACTACTGTCTTGAAATCTAATATTCTTCACCTTCCATCAGATTGGACCCTGAAAGATGACACTTGGTGAAATTCGTATCAACATGATTGAGATTACCTTCAAAATAAGTCTGATTCACCTTTCCCCCATGCTGGAAGTTAACTACCTTTATCTTTGCCTTGTTCAAATTGAGAGTTTTATGCTCTTCTGCTGTAGATCATATTCGGGCCTGCCCTGCTCTTCTTATGATTTGATTTTGAATTTAAATCCCCCCCAATGTTTTGTTTATGTGACACATCTTCCACTTCAGAGGCCAGCTTGTTTATTTCCCAAGTGCCATACCTTACATTGTGTTTCATCGTGGCATGTGTTGGGAATATTAGGAGCCAAATAAAATGATGAGGTGGCTGCTTTCCTTTTAAACAAATAAAAATAAAAAATGTCTCAAAAACTTTTACCTTTACCTTAGAGTTTGGTGGGGCCCGATCAAGGCTACGGTGGTAAAGGAAGTCAAAGGAAATACTATGCCTTAAAACAAGCTTTTAAAATCTCCATTTATGATTTGTGGGGCCCAAGCAATATGTGGCATGGTAATTAAAAACACTTAAAATCCCTGGGCTAAAGCTCGGTGGGTCCCAACAAGAGTCTTTAATAAAAAGTTAATTCAATTCTCCATTTTGAGTTTAAAGTGGGGCCCAAAAAGGTGATGAGAGGAATGTGAGGGAAGTGGTAAGGGAAGCTGCTACGTGGAGAAAGAGGGGAAATGGGATGTTGGAGGAAAGGGGGACATAAGGGATATAAATGATGGAAGTAGGAGATGCGTCGGGTCAGGAGGTATAAGAGGTAGTGGATGGAGTTAGGGAAGGTTAGGGAGTAAAATGTAATGGGAGGTATGAGGGGGTAATGAAAGGGTAGAGGGGTGTAGGTTATAATGGGATGAGGTTTAGACTAGGGGAAGGAAGGTGGGATAGATGGGTAAGAAGGTTAGGGGTAGGGGTAGAGGTAAGCTTAGGGAAATAAAGGAAGTGAGACTTATGGGATGTGGGTTAGAATAGGTGATTTTAGGGGAATAAAGGGGTAAAGGGGGTAGGTAGTGTGGATGGTAGGCTAAAGGGAGTGTGAGATAGAAGGTATGAGGGGAAGGGAGATGTTAGGATAGAATAGGTGTAGGGGTAAGGTGGAAAAGAAGTTAGTGAAGGGAGGTGAGGGTGTAAGATGGAGGTTAAGGGGTGTAGTGGTAGGACTAAATGTAGGTGAAGGGTAGTAGATGAGTATGTTAGGTGAAGGTGATAAAAGATAAAAGATAAAAGATAAAGAGAGATAGAAGGTAAGGGATATGGAAGTGGAAAGGGTAGGGTGAAATGGTGATGGTAGGAAAGGGGAAGTGGAAAGCCATCAAGATGGAGGGTTATGGAATGAAGAGAGAGACGAAAGGATGGAAGGGTGGAATGGTGATGGCGAAGGCGAGGAATGGAAATGAGAGTGATCAGGCCTGGGCACCCACTAGCAGTGTTGGGAGAAGTGGAAGTGATAAAATCTTGGTTGGGTAAAGGGAGTGTCGAACCTCAGTTCATCTTAAAGAGACAAACTTGATCAACTTATGACCTCTTGACCCACTATACCTCTTCAATGCAAAGCTTCATAGCGAAAGACTCAACACTAACCTAGAACTAAGCTACGAGGACTAATCCTAGAAAGCAAAAAGTAGGGGTCCCCATTTGCAATGGGGCAATGTGTGAAAACGTCACAACATATTCTAAGGATGATGACTTTACCTTGAGTGCTTTTTCAGATGCTGATTGGATAGGTGATGTTGATGACCGGAAGTGTACTACTGGTGGTGCATTCTTTTTGGGTAAGAAGTTAGTCTCTTGGGCAAGTAAGAAGCAGAATGCTATTTCTTTATCTATTGCAGAGGCTGAATACATTGTTGCTGCTAGCAATTGTACTCAGGTAATTTGGATGAAGCAAATGTTGAAGGATATGGGAGTTATCTATGATGAGCCTATTGCTATATACTATGATAATTCAAGTGCTATCAATATTTCAAAGAATCCTGTATTGCATTCCAAAACAAAGCATATATCAATCAAGTTTCATTTCCTGAGAGAGAAGGTGAATGAGAAAGAAGTCAAATTGGAGTATGTATCTACAAAGGAACAGATTGCAGACATCTTTACGAAGCCTTTGCCTAAAGTTACTTTTGAGTATCTCAGAGAGAAGTTAGGGGTGATTGCCCCGCCTGATGAGAACTAAGATGCATGGATTTGCATCAGTCCGGTGAACTTCATAGAGATATCTTGTGATCCGGATTGATGAGTGAGGCTTCTACTCAGGGGGAGTAGTCGGTGTTGGTGGTTCAGATGTACAGATTTGTGAAGATAATTCACAGGGGGAGAGAATCCTGATTCCTGAGCCTTTGTCATTGATGTCAAGGGGGAGAGAAGCATGTGAAAAACTCTATGGGAGAGTAGAGCATTTTGAGATTTGAGTTGTTTGTGTAAGGGGGAGTTGATCCTTGTGATTTTGAGGGAGATTGTTGAGAGTTGATTTCATTCTTTGCATTGATTGTTTTTCACATTCATATGTTGCCATCAATGCCGAAGGGGGAGATTGTTGGATGTTGCTAAGAAGTTCATTGGTTGATGTGTTGTCATTGATGTCAACATATTCTTCTCTGTATTTCAGTGTTGCAGGCAGATTGAATGAGTTGGTTTAGCCTGTGTATTGCAGATGAGTTGATGCGGTTTAAAGGGTTTATTGTATATTGTTTGTAGATGGTTCATTCCCATTTGCAGAGGTTCGTATGATGTTTTGATCCAGTTATGAGGTCCGGTATTGTTGTGACCATTTCACACATCGCCCCATCGCAAATGGGGACCCCCTCTTTTTGCTCGTTTTTTCGCTCGTTTTTCGCTCGTTTTTCGCTTCGTTTTTAGGATTTTGTTAGTCAATCAGTTGTCTGGATTTAGGGTCAAGCCTTAGGGTTTTAGTTACCGTCTTTTCAGACCAGAATCCAGTCAGTTTTGAGAGCTTTTGAGCTTCCTTTCGAAGGATGCAAATTTTGAATGAAATGAATTCGCCAGAATGGTCTATTTTCAATTGGAATTTTGAAAGCAAAGTTTAAATTTGTCTAAGTGTTGATGATGAAATGTGAATTTTTGTCCGATTGAATATTTTGACCAAATTTTGAGTTTTTTGATTTTTGATCCTAGGCATTGTAAATGATTTGTTTTCGCCTTGTGAAGTGATGAAATGTGTAAAATCATGATATTTTGGCCTGTAGGAGCAAAATCGCTCCTGTCCCTCAGTGAAGGACCGGAGCTCGTTTTCGAATATCTTACTGTCCTTGCAGGGTCAAGATGAATTTCGAGTTGGAAATGATAGAGAAAGGCATGATCTTTCCGTTGAATATAAATTGAAGATTTTCACAAACACAGAGGTGCCTCCAGGAATCAAAATCGCTCCTGTCCCTCAGTGAAGGACCGGAGCTTCAAATCAAATTTTGCTTTGTTCTTGCAGGATTTCAACGACTTGACGATTTGAAGATGTCCAAGGAGATATGTTTTATCGAATGAATACAACTTGAAAGGCAAACATGAAGGAGAATGGTCCAGAATGACAAAATCGCTCCTGTCCCTCAGGAAGGGACCAGGGCGAAGTACATTGTAGCTCCCGTCCCTCTCCAAGGGACCAGAGCGATATTCTTCATAAGGCGAGATTCAGGCGAAGATCAAGTCAAGTTTATGTTTGAAGGCAAGGAAGGAGGTGAAATGAACTCATTAAAGATAAATTGAAGATTGCCAAATGCCAACAAAGGACCAAAATGCTTAAGTTCGCTCCTGTCCCTCAGGAAGGGACCAGAGCGATTTTTGTTGTAAATGATTTTCTCGCCAAATTACAACCGATCTCAAGGCATGAATGAATGAAAGGAGGCATTACGAGGTCATTGAAGATAAACTTTGAAGGTGATAAAGTGAAGTGAAGCCCACAAGAGCAAGATCGCTCCTGTCCCTCTCCAAGGGACCAGGGCGATATAATGAGTATGTTGCCTTTTCTCCAAAATTCAAGACACTCCAAGACAAGGAACAAGGTGGCAAAGGCGTTTCAAGGCATCTCAATCAAGCACGAAGTATCCAAAGTTGCCAATATTGAAGGAACCACACCAAGACATCTAATTCGCTCCTGTCCCTCAGGAAGGGACCAGAGCGATATTTCATAAAGGCATGAAATTTGAAAGTTGATCATGTTCCAAGTGACTAAGATGGATCAAAAGATTACATTTTACACGATGATAGCAATTACAAGTTGGAGAACGCAAGCATAACCTCAAAGTATTGAAGTTCGCTCCTGTCCCTTGGGAAGGGACCAGAGCGATATTGAATGTATTGACCAATTCATGCAAAAATCACGTTAAGTCAAGACTTCACAAAGTTGTAAAAGGTATAAGGTGTCTTTTGAAGATGATATGCAAGAGTTTTGAACGTCAAAATGTTATCAATCAAGCTAAGGAACTCATATCGCTCCTGTCCTTTGGACAAGGACCAAAGCGATTTTTACAAAAACACTCATGCTCCTTCAAAATCAAGACAATGTAAGGATTGGCGAAGTAAAGGACGTCCTTTGGATGACAATGAACGAAGAACGAAGATCAAATGTTTACAAATTTGAGCCAGGACATGGAGATCGCTCCTGTCCCTCTCCAAGGGACCAGGGCGATATTTGCCAAAACACTTATAATCCTTTGAAGACCACGTCAAAACAAAGTTGTACAAGGTTTTAAACATCATTTGGAAGGCGATACAAAGGGAAATGGATGTTAAATATTATCAATTTGAGCTTAAAATGGAGAAAAGACAAGGATCGCTCCTGTCCCTCTCCAAGGGACAAGGGGGATGATCCTTCTAACGTCCAAATGCCTCATAAAAGTCAAGTGCTGCAAGCGTGGGGTAAAGAGACGATGTTATTTTTCACCTTACAATGAAAACTCGAGATCAAAGATGCAAGATCGAGAAAGGACAAGGGATATCGCTCCTGTCCCTCTCCAAGGGACCAAGGCGATGAGGTATGTATATTTCATTTTCAAATTTTGGCGCTCAAGCAAATATTTTTGAATTTATTTTAAATGCTAAAATTCGATATGTTTTGAAAATTCAATTAATTAGCATTTAAATATTGCGCTTGGTATCAATTAATTATTTTGCCTTGTAAAAAATCGAAATTTATTAATTAAAAATAAAAGGCATTTAATAATTAATTAATTAATTAATTAAAAAATCGAATGGAGCGTTTGGTTTGGAGAGTCGGCCTTGTTATTTATGTAAAAATCGTTTTTAATTGCTATATTTTTACAAAAGTCGGCCTTGGGGATGATAAGAGGTGAGCGCTATAAAGGGAGGGTGAAAATTGTTATTTTCACATCATTATTTGTCATTTCTTACATGCGATCTTGAGGAAGACAAAGGAAAGTGCGAAGTTGTATTCAAGGAGCGAATTTCATTTCAAGTTAGAAGGCGCTAGTAACTTCCAAGGTGGTGCGAATCTATATTGGGCGAACTTGCCAAGGCGTTAGAGGATCACGTCAAGGACAAAAAGGTGGCGAAATTGATATTTTGAAGAAAGAGATCACGTTGAAGACTATATATTTTCGATCTTTTTGCCTAGGCGAATTTTCTTTATTTGCATTCTAGAGTTAGCTCTCTATTGAGGTATGGCGATTTGATTTTATTGTTTTAATTTTGAATTGTTTATCGTCATAGCCTAAATTTTGAAATTTTGAATTTTGAATTCCTAGCTCAATCGTTTTTTTTTAGGAAATGGTAACTCAACGACTTATCATGAGGTTTCCTAAAAAATTTATCTCTCTAATCCATGTTATTCATTGCAAAATCTAGTTCTCATTATGAAATGTTGTGTAGGTATGGCAACCCCGAAGGCGGGAGCATCCACCAGTCGTTCAGCTCTCATGAAAGAAGATCAGAAGACCGAAGAAGTGGAGACCAAGATCGTGTCGAAGTGGAGCCACATTGGAGATACAAACTTAGGCAACTTTAGCACGAAGAAGTTTCGAGAGGTCCCTTACATTGGCAAGCCATCGCCTGTCGCCCGGAGAATAATAGAGAGTGGCATCATTAAGGCAGCCGGCTTTCCTCCAGCTAATAAGTGCCATGAGTTGATGATCGAGTGTGCTCGTCACTATAATCCACAGTCCAGGACGATCGTGTCCAATGAGGGAAACACTTTGGCGTACCTTTCAGAGGAAGCTATAAGTGAAGCTTTCCATCTTCCAGAGCACAGGGACATGATATACGAGAGCATAGAAGGAGCCAGATCAATGTACGAAGATGATCCAGATGCTTGCCTAAGCATTATCAACAAGAACTAGCTACTCAAGAGTCGTCCCGTCTGAGCAAGATCCCGAACACACCGCACAGGATTGATTTCCAGGAGGAGTATAGAGATTTGATTACCATGCTCAACCGAGTTACTGGAGCCCCTCATGCCTTCTATTTTGAGAAGTGGATGTTTTACTTCATCCAGGTGATCGTTCAAGGGAAAGGTACCATACATTGGGCTAGGATGATTAGCCATTGCTTGGACGTACAGTTGAGGAGACTCAAGGCTACTAAGTCCTTCCACATGAGTTCATACGTCATCTACGCTTTGATCAGGAGTGTTGAGTACGCAGGACTACCTCATAGAGGTGTGATTGGAAGAGGACCCGGCGAGGTCAGAGCTTGTGATTCCTATGCCTACTTGCATCATCCGCCAGGAAAAAACTACAAGTTAGTTAATGATACCTTCACAATGAACATCACAAGGACGTTGCAAGGTGGAATTCACAATAGATTATCTCAGGATGCCCAGGAATTCATCAGGAGGTACGGTGCTTGGTTCATTCAGTTTCCCAAGTTCACTTATATTAGAGTGCATGGATGTCCTTTACCTCCATACATGTTGCCGAGATATCCGACAGACAGAATTGTGTTACTTGAAGTAACAAGACAGTTGGCAGCATATGCGAAGGCATTCAGACACAGACATCAGAATGGAGTTCCAGTACCTATCATTTTGGGGAATTCAGTTGAGGTGTGTCCTAATGCCTTAGCCATGGATGACGCAGAGAGGGAGTTAGCCTTGTATTCTTTTTCATCTTTTGCATTGAGAGAAAGCTTTGATCCACATGGACATTTAGAGGAGACGGTCGGCAGGAAGTTTAGGCATGAGTACCAAATTGAAGATTTTATGATGAACCTCCTAGATGATCTTGAAGTGAAACGAAAAATGCATTCTAGATTACCTTTGGATTTCATCAGGAAATGCAGGATTTACAAAGTGGCCGACCAAGCTTAGGACAGTGGCAGACATATCCAGTCTTCCTATGATCGAGAAAGCAAAACAATAAGGTTAGATTGGAATGAGCCCAAGGTCGTGGTTTTAGATGCTTTGATGGCACCAGTCTTGTCTTGTACTCGCAGATGGGTTGACGTTCAGCATCAGAAGTTGAGAGAGCAAGGCATAGCTATGTCTTTCACTTTGGAAGAGAAACCAGCCGAAGGTGGAGCTAGTGTGAGTGAAGGCAATCCTAATCCTAGAAATTCAGGTGAAGGTAACCTTCGATGTGCCAATGAGGGCAATCTCCATCCAAGAGGTTCGAAGAGAAAAGAAAGGTCAGAAAAGAAAGAGTCTTCCAAGAAAAAGCAAGGGGCCAACAAAGATCAATCATCCGGTACATCTTCTAGACCAGAGAAGAGAACAATTCAAGTGGAAGAATCCATGGAGTCTATGGTACAGAACGATAGGCAGGAGGAAGGACAGGCACAGCATGGTTCACCAGATGGATCTCTCCAGGACTATGAGTTAGAAGAAGATAATGAAATGGTATCTCCTCCCAGAGAAGAAGAAGTGGTACATAAAGAAATACAAGTTCAAGAGACAAGATCGAATATCCCAGATTGGTTGAAGGAAAGATTAACTAAGGTGATCGTAGTAGAGGACGAGGACAATGCAATTGATTTAGAGAGCCTTGTTGGACGCTCACACGAAGTAACAGAGAAGAAGAAGGCTACCAAGATGTCCAAGATGATTCGAGATGAGACTGGATCCAGAAAACTGCAGATAGCTACACCGGCAGTAGACAAATATGAAGGTGAGATCCTAGCAGAAGAATATGATATACAGACTTTTGAGTTAGGACCATCCACAGCAGAGCAGACTTTAGATGATGCTACCGACTCATTTGAGGCATTGAAAGACAAGCTTAGAGAAGAAATGGAGAAGAATAGAAAGCTTGAGAGAGAGGTCGGTGCATGGAGGACGTATTTCAGTCACATCAATGAACCTTTGGGACGTCAGGATCCAGCTAGATCACCAGTGCAAGCACTTCCACTTCAATCAATCAATGAGGCAGAAAGATTCAGGAACATGGTCCAACGTACAAGTAATTGGATGGATAGATCTCATACAGTGGCCATAGAGTTTGTTACAAGGATGATGAAGATTATTCATCAAGCTATCCAAGTTCTTGAGATAATCCACAATTTGATGATAACAGTAGCTGCATTTGCCCATACCAAGGACGTTATCATTCCTGTCTTGAAAGTAATAAGACATACTTCAAGGAAGATTTTAGCGCAGGAGAAGATCTTGGAGGGAGAATCTCACAGTTTGTTTCATTGGTCAACCTTACTCCATATGAAGAGTGTTTTCTTTGAAGACATCAGTACTAGATGTGGCCAAGTTGAGGAGGTGATCAATCCGATCCAGGACAGAGTATTTGAAGTACTTCGTACCATCCTTGGCAGAAGGATCGAGGTCGAGACAAATGTGGATATGCAGGAATTAGAGGATAGAATCAAGATCATCTTTTGCAAGGACGCAAATGTTACAGATGAGCAATATGATCAGATGTTTGCCACCATGCTCCTGATTGAAAGAACGAAAGAACTTGAAGCTTCATGGGACGCAGCTCTCCTAGATGCATTTGATCAAGTCATCCACTTGGAAGAGAGTATGAAGAATCTTCCCGAGATTCCAATCACAGAAATCGAAGGAATCGTATCAAGATTCATTGCATATGCCAAGAAAGAGAATTGGAAAGGGAATAAGATTCTAGATGAAAGGTTGTTACAGATGACATGACATCTTATTTGTCATTGGTTTATGTCTCCTAGGTTTTTGTGCCAAATTTAATATTTGGCTATGTATTTATATTGTTCAGTAAAAAGGAGGCCATTTGTAACAAACCCTAATTAGGGTTTAGGTGTCATGATCTTGACCGTTGATCTACTTTCAATCTGGACCTTTCATTGTAATTGGGGATGCTATTTATACCCCCATTTTTCATTTCATTGGGTAATAGTGTAATAGTCAATAGTTGATGTAATAGAGAAGAGAGATTAGAGTTAGAAGCAATTTTATTTTGTAGCAAGATTGAGTTTTGAAGAGAGAAATTCAAGCAATTGTTGTACATGATGACTTGGAAATCAATAAAATACTGAAGTTATGGTGTTTTGTTGCAACTTTCTTGGTTATCTTCATGGTTGTTTGATCTACTTGAATCATGCTCAATCAAAGTAGCTTGTTAATTTGAAGGACAAAGTGTGAGACTTGATTTTGGTAGGATTCGTAATCCAAACCACTAGCTTCTTGCTGATTGTAGGAACGCCTTGCATGGTCGACTGGAGAATACTTTGAGTCCCTTAATCTTCAATCATTATTGTATCTTGGATATGTACCTTCGTGGTAGTGTCCTTGATCTTTGATGTATTGAATATCATTTTGTTACCTTAGAAGATCGCACTAATTTCAATTGAGTTGTTATCTTATGGCAAAATTGAAGTTGGTTGAATCTTGCCAAGTCTCGTCCATACTAAGTCATTCTTAGGGCTAGATTAGGTTAGATCTCTTTCAAACCCTACTCCTTTTGTTATTTTTTGAAAAGTTCCTTTAGTTTAGTAAAATCTTGAACTTTCGGAATACGTAAGGCCCCTTGGAGGAAACAGCAAATCACATCATACCGCTGGAAGCTTGTCCACACGTAGAGACCCTACTAAAAGAACCTTGGAGTCTTCCTAACTGATCCTTTATGCGAATCTTCAGCAGTTAGAGACTATTTTCTCAAGAGAGGATAAGATGCCTATTGGTATTTTATTCTGTGTATGATGGTGTACAAAATACACATCAACAGGTATCGAGGATGATATTCAGTTATTCATGTTATTCGGTATTCTGGTTTGTGTTCTGTATTGCTCTAGAATTGTAATATCTTTAGTTGCGGATGTGTGGGATGTATTTTGGATATTGATGCGTGTCCTCAGTTCAACTGGTTCATGATTTGGAAATCCACCAGCGAATCTTTCAAGTTGACAGTCGGTTATGATGGTGTTCTTAAGCTCTGATAGAAAGATGATGATGATTCTGGTAATTCGAGTTGTTGCGGTTATTGTGGTGCAATTCACGTTGCTTGTGAATATATCTAGATCCTGTTCTATGCGTATTGGTGGTCCTCATTGATTATTGTGTGCATTATTGAAGATTTTCTTGTTCGATGATGTTCTTCGTGTTATGCGACATTCTTGGTGATTGTAGCATGTTGCGGATGATCGAGGCGCAATTGTTGGAGGTGTTGCATGTTTGTGGTATTGATTTAGGTCCAAACTATGTCTTAGCCGACATTGTTTTGGTCTACATGCATTATTGTAGTATGTAAGGTTATTATTTTGTAATTTGTATTAAGAGTTTGGCCGACCTTGTAATATAGGTTGGTGACTTGTATAAATGAATGTAATGATCATTGAGAGATATGATGCTATGTGCGAATATTGTATCAATCATTCAGTATAAGGGAAGTTGTGCGAAATATTGCGGAGAAGTGTGTGGCAGAGCAGATCAGACTATGATTAACCGAAACTATACTTAGGCATATGGAGATGCTATTTTCACAGTTCATGTAATCCGGATTGTTGTTCGAATGCTTTTGTAAGTCAGTGAGACTTCGTGTAAGGTAGTGAGCCTTCCCTAAAGGTTGTAGCCTTTCTGGGTTTCTTATTTGAGCAGTGAGCTCTAGGCAGTGTGCCTGAATGCATGTTCATTCCCCATTGTAATATTTCATTTACTCCTAACAGGGTATTATCTCATTGTGGGTGGGTTCCCACCATGGTTTTTCCCTTAACCGGGTCTTCCACGTCAAAAATCTTGATGTTATGTGTTATTGATGTGGTGTTGTTTCTTGCTTTAACTGTTAATTATCAAATCTGATTTGCGGTTTAAGTTGCAGTAAGTTATTGTGCAAAATGATTCCCCTTGCCCCCCTCCCCCCCCAGTTTGTTGCATTGTTGCCAACACATAGATGAGACAGTGGTTACATGTTTTACAAGAAATTTTGAAGATCTCATCTAGTCCAAGTTTTTCCCATGGTCCCCATAAATAGCCAGTTATTGTATCCATATGAAACTTAGCTTTCATAGGACCTCGGGGTGAGTTGTCATTAATTAGGTCATCTTTTTTGTGTTAATCAAATGTCAAATGAGATCTTCCACTTGTCAAGGTACAAGGTTGTCTATTCATGGTCTTGCGTTTCTAGTAACAATTGTTCCAAATTGCTTGAGGTTGTACTATTTTGAGTGAAAGTGAACTAGTTTTTGATTGGTGCGGATTCTAATAGTCAAAAGAATAGAAGAAAATGGTTAAGAGTTTGGGCTGAAGGTAATTAAATTGGCAAGTGACTATGTATCCTCAAGGCACACTTTCTCTCTGGCATCACTACCTAAATTCCCCTCCAGTGCACTACTATTTGAGTGGCAAAACCATCTACAATTCATGTGCAGGTAAGGAAGAAACAGTATAAGGCACATATGGGGCACAGAATGGATGGCAAAGACAACATAATAGTCTGCCCAAGAGAAAAAGGAAGGCTATGACAGGTTGGTGCATTTTCTAGGTGGCAAAGTCACCTCAATCTTCTACCTACTCATAGGGTAAAAGTGGCTGAGAGCTAATGAAAAATGCGGTCAAGGAAGAAAGAGTCTAAATTGTCATATTGTGGCACACAAACTGGGTGGCAATAACATTAGTAAATCATGCTTGGCATGTGAGGGGAAATAATCAATGAAGTCTAAGCACTAAGTGGTAGTAGCAGTGTGAAAAGTTTTGCCTTAAGTTCCAAAATATGTCAACATTATGAAATCAGGTCCAAGGACGTAAAAGGTTTACATCAATGCATAGGTGCATTTTTACAGCAACCTTGCCACTCTTTATCTCTGTTAGGTGTGCCTCAACACTAGTAGAACTATCAAATATGCACGCCTCAGTTCAAGAGACTAAAATCAGATAAAGATGACGTGTTTTAACATTACTTTCACTTTTTTGTAAATAGGGATAGGATTGCTCTAAAGTGGCACCTTTTGGGTTATTTAATTAATATTTTAAATTCTTAAAAAGGTACTTTTGTGAGCTTATAAATAAGTGCTCTGAGCACATAAATTGTTAATGATAGTTGAAATCAGGCTTATGCTAGAGATTGTCATTCAAACATTTAGGATTATAGAATTTGATAAATGAATTATAGAATTTGATAAATGAATCATAGAATTTGATAAATGAATTGTTAACGATAGTTATTGTGTAAGAATTTGATAAATGAATTATAGAAAAGGTTGGCGTTGAACTTTGCATAAGCACTCATCTTTCTCCTTGGAAGTAACTTTGCATGCTTCGAAGTGGATTTTTTCTCTTAAATCCTACACTATGTTTCTTCTTGTTAGTCAATTAGTTTCTTTGCTTAATTCTTTCTTGTTGGTGTAGATTTACTAATCTTTGGTTTAGCTAGTAGTTAGCATTCATCTATTTTTCGTTCAAATTTCTATGTTGCAACTGAATGTTAATATCTACTTTATCTAGTAGGAAGTTGAATTTCTTTGTTGGTGCCTGATATTTTACCTTTCTTTTATTTTTGAAAATCTTGTCGTAGGGGTTGACTGTTACAAGATTGGTGCTTGCATTTATCGCAAAAACATAGTCAATTACTAGTTTACATTTATGTCAAATCCCCATTTCTATAGTGTGCAAACTTGTTTATAGTATTAGATTTTAAGTTTTGTTAGGCCTCAAGGAGTTTTCCCTTATAATTTGAAGAATGGTCTATTCTATTTTGTGTTGCCTTTCAAGAGACAAATTAAAACAATAACAAGTTTAAGACTTTTCTAGGGTCTGGAGTATATTATTTGTTAACAACTTTATTGAAAACATAATCATATGTTTTGAAACCGCTTTTTTCAGTTTTTGTAAATTATGGGTTTCCTGTTTCCAGATGATTTAGAGGCTTGTAATTGCATTTTGAAATTGTACTTCTGTCCAAGCTCGATTATGGACTCATGCTGTGGCCCTCACTCTTAGAGTGTCCTCTAAAACCATTTGATTCAAGCATGAATTTAAATGTGCCTTGAGGTCTTAATATTTTGAAATGCTAACCTTGAGAAATAACTAACAAGTGCTACATATGAACGACTCCTTCAACTCCTTGCCATAATTAGCCGTACAATGTATCCTTATTCAATCTTAAATTATTCTGGACATAAGTTTGCGTTTTAGCAAATATAAATAATAATATACAATGTACCACAACAAAAGTTATTCAATTTTCTGCAGGGCATTATAATAGAATGGTAAAGTGTTTTCCATTAACTCTTTCACCTGCAAAGAAATCTTCAATAAAGCTTATCCAAATCGTCCCTTAGTTCACTGCACATATTTCTGTCTGTACATTGTTTGTAGTAGGAACAAAGAAAACTTTGGAACAAGTGCTATCTACTTTAATAAAATGTCTTGTAACATCCTTGGAAAATGAAAGTCAACTAATGTGCAGATTGCTACTAAAATCTAACTGTTTTGCTTATGTATCTGTCCTTATATTTCTACTTTGGAACTATGTTATGCAGAACCTGGATGTTTTGAATGGGATTGCATGGGATAACAGAGAGGGCCGCTTATTTGGTAAGTGTAAATGAACCCCAGTAATATGATTAGGTTGTTTATTATTTGTTCAAAGAAACAATTATTAGACAATAACATTGTCTTGTTTTGTACCAAAAGACGTATTTTTATTTTTTATTTTTTACAATTAAATGTCCATCGGTTCTTGAGTCGTACCTTTGTACATATTTCACACTTGCATTGGTACTTGTTATCACAAAAGCTTGCACCCTTGCTAAGCTATCAACTCAGCAACCTTGTGAAACATGGAAACAACACCGAAGTGTGGGACCTTGCGCATGGGGTTGAATCTCCGGAGAAGGCCGACTTCCTTCTTCAAATAGGTGCAGGCATTGAACTAACTCAACACTTAAAAACTTACTCCTAAGCCTATCCTAACAACTTGCAGAGGTAAAGGGAAGAGAAAATTGCTTGAAATAAAAGGAGGTGATGCACCAAGAAGAGATTGTTTCTCTCCCTACCAAAATGGAACAAGGAACCAACTAAAAACCCAAGAGATGCACAACTTCAATTGCATAAGTGACCTGAACGCATGTATGGACGTTAGAATTTGCTAAGTGTCAAGAGGGGAGACGGATTCCCACAAGTCACACTCAAAAAACAAGTTAACACAGCATAGATGGAGAGAAAAAGTCACAAGACATACACCTTTAATGAAGGTAAAAAAACATACACATCATACATAGGTTAGAAGGAGGCAAGAATGGTGATTTTCAATTAATCATAAGGCCAAAAGCCAATCTTACAGTTGCAGAAATGCAAAACTAATTACAAGTCTTTAAGAGAAGAGGAGCATAAGAAAGCTCAAGCTAGCAGGGAGAGAACCCTTTACAATGAGGCTTAACAGCCTTATATAGAAAAATGGGTTACAATGGTGATCATGACCCCTGCATGTCAATCTGGAAGTGCAGGGAAGTGCATGCACTTGGCTTGTACATGCAAGCAACCTAGCCATACCACCAAAGGCAACTCTGAGGAAGGTGGACTGGACTGACTGACCTTCCAAAGTCAGACATGACATAAGTCACCAAGCATGGCCCCATACCTCCTTGATGGAAATCCTGCCAAAAACACTTAATGCACCCCTGTGGCTCCACAAAAGAAAGTGCACAAGTCACCAAAACTGTCGGAGCATTAAAAGCCTTGAGTGTCGATCACGCCATCCGGAAGTGTCGCCAATCGGAAGGAAGTCCGGAGACTTCGGAAGCTCGAACTCCCGAAGTGAGGAAGACAAGGGAAGGAGCAAGGAACTTCAAAAAGGCTAAGGAAAGAACTTCGGAACCTTGGGGTTCCGGAGTTCCGGGATAGAGAGAGGAAGAGAAGAAAAGGAACTTCGAAACTTCGGGGTTCCGGAGTTCCAGAGGAACTACAGAGAGAAGGCAAAAGGGGAAAGAACTTCGGAACCTCGGGGTTCCGGAGTTCCAAAGAGGGAAGGAGAAAAGGGACAAGGAACTTCGGAACCTCGGGGTTTCAGAGTTCCAGGTGAAAAGAGAGAAAGACCAAGGAGAGAAGGGGCTAAGCTAGGGAAAGAACTTCAGAATTTCGGGGTTCCAAAGAAACTGGAGAAAAGCTGAGGGAAGGTAGGGAACTTCAAAACCTCAGGGTTTCGAAGTTCCGAAGAAGGAAAGAAAGCAGCTAAGGCAAAGAATTTCGAAACCTCGGGGTTCCAGAGTTCCGGGGAAGAAAAAAGGGGGCCTAGGAACTTTCGACAAGGCAACACTTCAAACCATGATTGCTTTTCTTCTTGATCAACTGGGGCAGCGCTGGTCCATGGAACATATCTCTAATCGGTTCTCACTAATGGACCAAGGGTGTCATAAAATGACAACATTTTTGGCGATTTTTGCGGGATGCTTGCCTTCTAAGCATGAAGTCCAGAAGCCTTAAGCATCCATTGGGCACTGAGTCATTGAAAAGACTCAAAACATGTGTGTGCCATCACTTGGAGGAAAACTAAAAACTAGAGCACACACTCTCTTAAGGAGAATGCGGTATGTGCATAAGCACTTATGAAAGCAAAACAACCTCTAGTCTAATATTTACATAGTCATCAACACCCTCTTTAGAAGCAGGGCTTGAGGTGGATCCCATTAACTAGGATTGGAAGAACTTCGCCATCAAGCCTGGAGAGATAAAATGCTTTGGCCTCCTTGCAACTAGTGATGACATATGGGCCACTCCAGATAGCATCAAAGTTGGAGTGTCGTCCAACTTTGGCTCTGTCTGCATCCCACTTGAGAACTAGATCTCCTTCTTTGAAGACCCTATTAGTCGCCTTTTTGTCAAAAACCTTCTTTACCTACTTTTGATGAGTCTCAAGTGTATGCATAGCCTTACCGTCATGGCATCATTCTCTGTTAATTCTAGCTGATGTGCTAGTTCAAGAGAGGGTAACTCCAGGCAAGTTGGGAGTCTTGCTTCCTTCCCATATACTAGCATGAAAGGGGAGTTACCAATCGCCCTCTTGGGTGTGATCCTATCAGCCCATAAGGCTGTCTTCAACTTAATATGCCATGTCCTCTGATTGTCTTCAATTGTCCTTTTAACTATCCTGATGAGGTTCTTGTTGGAAGATTCAACTAAGTCGTTACCCTGAGGGTAATAGTTGGATGATGTCTTCAAGTATACACCATGCTTAACTGCCCAAGAACTGATTTGGGTTCCAACAAATGCCCTGGCATTGTCTAATATGATGGTGGAGGGGATACTGAATCTTATCGCAATTCCCTCAAGGAATTCCAACACTGAGGCCTCGGTGGCATCCCTCAATGCAACTGCCTCTGTCCACCTAGTGAAGTAATCCGTTCGGCCAAGATCCACTTATGGCCAGCACTGGAAGGTGGATTTATCATGCCAATGAAGTCTAAACCCCATTGGGCGAACGGTTGATCTACTTGGATGGGATGAAGAGGTAGGGCAGCTAGTCTTTGCTTCCCAGAGAAGAGAGCACATTTATTGCAATTCTTCAACCATCTATGTGAGTCATTGAATAAGGATGGCTAGTAATAACCAACCCTCATTATTTTGATAGTTTTAGTCCTTGCAGAGAAGTGGCCCCCTGAAGAGCCATCATGAAATTCCTCTAACAGTCTGCTGACTTGGTCTTGCTCGATGCATCTTAGTAAGACTCCATTAGAGTCTTTTCGGAAAAGAGTGCCATTCACCAAGACATAGGGAATGGACTCCAACCTCAAATGTCTTCTTTTGGTCCGGTCTAGACCTTGGGGGTATCTACCTTCCATTAAGAAGGTGGTCATGTCACCTACCCAACTGAATTGAGTGTTGTTGCCAGTAGGTTGATCCTCTTGTGACACAAGGGTGACCTCTGGAGTAGTCTCAAAAGATGAGACAAGATGTTCACATAGGCCCCTGCCTCTTACAAGCTTGGTGATCTTGATGTTGATGTCATATTCCATGACCTTGGTTATCCACCCAGCCCTCTTCTCATTGATATCCTTGTTTAGAAGGAAATCTTTGACACTTGCGTGCGGAACTAAGAGTTGGATTGTGTTGTTGGACAACATGTGTCTGAACATTTTTAATGCCCTTACAACAGTTAGGACCTGCTTTTCTACATAGCTATACTTAAGCTCATAGTCCTTTAGCCCCTCACTAAAGAAAGCAATAGGTTGCTCCAACTTGTCGTCGTTCAGGTGTGTTAGGACAGCTGAGATACTGGATTCTCCTCCGAAGGTATAGAGGATAAAATCCCTTTCGTAATTAGGATTGACAAGGGTTGGGGCCTGAGCAATTGCTTGTTTGATCTCTTCGAAACCGGCCCTTCCCTCCTTGGTCCAATTGAAAGCCAAGTTTTTCTTCAACATGGAAGTGAGGGGTTTTACCATGGTGGCAAGGTTGGGAATGAACCTCCTCACAAAGTTGATCCTACCAAGGAAACGTTGCAATCCTTTCTTGTGACTGGGCAGTGGAAGAGAAAGAATAGCCTCCACTCGCTCTAGATCAATGTTCAAACCCTCCTTGGATACGATGTGTCCTAGCAATCTTCCTTGATCAGTAGAGGGTTCAAAGACACACCATACTCCCTGCCTTTCATGAACACCTGCTCAAGATGACCAAGATGGTCAGCCGCATGCTTCGAATAAACAGTTATGTCATCAAGGTATACAAGCACAAACTTTGCTAATACACCCTTGAAGGCCATGTCCATTGCTCTTTGGAATGTGGCACCTGCATTGGTTAGCCCAAAGGGCATTTTACAATAAGCATAGGTACCCCACTTAGTAATAAATGCAATCTTGTATTGGTCTGATTCTTTGACCAAGATCTGATTGTAGCCTGAATACCCATCCAAGAATGAAAACCTTTCTGAACCACTGACCTTTTGGAGAATCTGCTCCATAGAGGGAAGGGGATAATGATCCTTGAGGGATGCTCTATTGAGATCCCTACAGTCTACACATAGCCTGATCTCCCCATTCTTCTTCCTTACAGGGACAAGGTTGGCCACCCAGGAGGAGTGCTTGATAGGGAAGATGATATTGGCTTCTATGAGCTTGGTCAACTCCTTCCTCATTAGTGGCTCAATTTTGGGGTTTATTGGCCTTTGTTTTTGTCTAACTGGCTTTGCATCCGGGTTTAGCTCTATGGTAAGTTGTGCTAAGCTAGGATCAAAACCTTTCAAGTCTTCATAGGTCCAAGCGACTATGTCATCATATTGTTGGCAAAGCTCAACAAAGGCCTCTTGCTCGGTTGAGGAACACACCTTGCCCAAGTTCAAGAACCTACCCTCAGCAACAACAACTGCAGCCAAGTTCATTTTCTTCTTCAACTGATCATCCGAGTTGAAAATGCCTTCCAAGGTAACTAGACCTTTAGGCAACTTATTGGAGTTGAGCTGCATAATTTGATCTCCATATTGGTCTTGTAGCTTAGACTGATTTTTAGTAGAAAACTCTGCTTCATTTTGCAAGAAGTTGACGATCTGTTGATCGCTTTCGAACACTTGCCAATTCACTTGATTGTCTGGGATAGCGGGCCTCACAACAAACCTAATGTGTTGCTCCTTCTCACTTGCAACATGCGTTGGTATGTCGAACTGAGCACCAACTGCTGCAAGCCTATCAGCATGCTTGTTCTGACCCCTAGGAATGCTCTGGATATTGAAGGCCTCAAATCCTTCAATCAAATCCCAAACCCTGTGTTTGTATGATTTGAGTAG
Source organism: Cryptomeria japonica (assembly GCF_030272615.1). Taxonomy (NCBI): domain Eukaryota; kingdom Viridiplantae; phylum Streptophyta; class Pinopsida; order Cupressales; family Cupressaceae; genus Cryptomeria; species Cryptomeria japonica. Next base: position 29,729,030 of record NC_081409.1, on the reverse strand, counting down.
ATTGTTCTTTGCTACACTTTGGGCTCGGATGTGTTTAACAACCAACTCACTATCTCCAAATACTTGCAAAGATTTGATCTTTCCGCTTTGTGCAAGTTGGAGACCTTGGATCAAGGCTTCATACTCAGCGACATTGTTGGTGCAACCAAATTGAAGCCTAAAGGAGAAGAAATATTTCTCCTGTTCAAGAGACACAAGCATCACCCCGACACCTGCACCATTCTTGTTTCTTGGACCATCAAAAAGCATGTTCCATAACCCCTCTAAGTCTCCTTGTCTCTTGATGAGGTCAGGGATAGGAGTATCCTCTTCATGGATACAATAGGTGCCAAGCCTAGTCTCTTCAATCTCAGCTAATGGATCAAGAAAAGCATTGGCCCATTCGTCCAGCAAGCAATCAAGAACCTCATGCAAAAGAGTGGCAGGCTCACGTATAGTACACTCCTCCCCCTCTTCATGCAAAGTGCAATTCATGTTTATAGGGCTGGGGGTGTAGGGCTCTATGTGGTTTTGGGCAATGGGCTTTGCCCTTATGGTGACGTTGGTACCATACCTTGTTCGAAATAGCATATGGGACCAGTCAGAAGATAGGTACCCACCTATCTTGGCTGTGAAGTCTCTAGACAGGCAGATGGCAAAGAAGGCAGGGAGGTCGATAATTGGTATGTCTTGCAAGACAGTGCAACCAGGGCATGCATGCAAGGTGAACTTCAAATTTTTCACCACCCCTACTGTCTTAATAGAAGTGCCATCTAATTGGACCACCCCTTTGGTCACGAGTTCATATTCTATGCAAGAAGATAAGCTATCTTCTTAGGCATGACTGAGCTACTAGCTCCTGAATCTATCATGCAGCTGTGAACCAAATTATCTCCTATGATCAAGGATAGATAGAAGGGGGGAGGCTTGCTGATCTTGCTTGAATCTTCCTCCTCTTTGGGTTGCACCAAACTGGTGGAGACTGCCTTTTCTCTGACTGCTGCCTCATCACCTGACTAATTGACATCCTTCAGTGCCTCCTTAGGCAAATCCCTTTGAGATGGGATTGAAAGGGCCTCCCACATAGTGATGTTGAGGTTGGCCTTCTTCATTTGATCAACTATGTTGAAAGGAACACCGGCTGGCTTTAGAGGCTACTTTGAGGCTACAAGGTCTGCCTTTGCTCTTTGGACGACTTGGGCCTCCACCTGCCTCTTGTTCCCTTGCATGGTACTTTGGCTTGTATCATGGACGGCTACATTCGATGTTGGAGCTTGGGCTGATGTTGAAGGTGAGGCAGCCTCCATGGCTCTCTTCTTTGACCTTGTATATTGCAGCATGGACTCACCATTTGTTTGGTTCAAACCACAAAATTCTGCCTCCTGCCAATTGACGAAGGTAGAGTCCCCTTGTAAGTGAGCTTGTGGGCCAACACTAGGCTGATTTGGGTCATATTGTTGGCCAAAAGTGGTCGGCTCATCCTGCACTACATAAGTTTGGACAAACCCTCCATTTTGATATACACCTTGGTTGTGTGGTTGATTGCATGGTTGACACCAATCTTGCTCTTGGGCGAGGTTATTTTGCATTGGAACTATCGCCTTTGAGTTGCTTGCGGTTGTGGTGTTCACACTATTCAACGACCTAGCATTGCTCCATTGGTTTTGCCCTTGGAAGGGTGGCCTGTTTTGCTGATAATTTTGATTTTGTGCTTGATAAGGTCTGCTATACTGAGTTTGCTGCCTCTTCAATGCCACCAATTCATTGCCAAAATTTTGCAATAGAGCCTTGACCTCATGGAGCTCATTAGAGGATGTAGTGGGTGTGGATGATTGTCTTGTGGGAGCCATGGGGATAGGAGCCAAGGTTGGTTGTTGAGTAGGAGCTTCTGGGAAGAGAGGCATTGGAGGCCTTGGAGCTATCTTCCCAGCCTAAATCAAACAATTTTCTGCTCTTATAGCTATGTCGTATGCACCCAGTAGAGAGGCTCCACCCATTGATTGTACCATGACAGCTATATCGCTGTTGAGAGCTCTAAGATAATATAAGAAGTCATGATTTGGAGATGGCTTCACTAGAGCAGGAATCCTATTCCATGTCTTATGGAATCTGAAATTGAAATCTCCCATAAACTCGTGGGGCGCCTCTTGATTGTAGTCAACTGCTCGACAAGTGATAGGTGATCACTTTTGTCTTCGAAATGGTTGCACAACCTCTCCCCCAATTTGTCCCAATTGTGAATGGAGCTAGACGGCAACCCTCTGCGCCACTGCAAAGCTTCGCCTTTCAAAGATGTGGCTAAGAGTCTAACAGCAACATCATCATGTGTGATGTTATGGAGGGAGCAGATGTTTGCAATGTCTTGAATGTGCTCAATGCATGTAGTAGTTGTTTCACCAGTGAAGTATGGTATGCTCTTCAACGCAACTACTGGTATGTCATTCCATTGAGTCAAAATAAGGGGACTTCTCCCATTGAAGGTAACAAAGACTTGATTTTTTGCCATGTGAAACAATGGTTTGTTGATATGAGTGGTGGGAGCCCTTGATAGCAATGGCCTTGCGAATGGAGTAGAATGAGACCTGGGAGATGGAGTGTTTACAATCTCGACACCCTTGACTGGTGACAATGAAGGTTTGCCTCTCCTCCTAGAGCCTGCAGATGAAAGCTTTACGAATTTGAAACTGCCTCTATAAGACGCCCTTGTATAAATTCGGGGCATGAAATCTACAACTGCCCTCGAAAGCTCGGAGGTCCGGAGTTGCAGAGTATGACCACTGCAGCACCTCGGGACCTCGGATGTCCGGAATGAGGAAGTTCGGAACCTGGGGGTTCTGAATTTCCGGGCCTAAGTACCTTGGAACCTGGGGGTTTCGAGTTTCCGAGCCTAAGCACCTCAGAACCTGGGGGTTCCAGGGTAAGATGGCTTCACTGACCTCAGAACCTAGGGGTCCCGGGGTTCCGGAGTGAGGAACAAATCGTGTGCAAGAGACCGGTCTTGTGAGCAAAGTCGCCAAGTGCTTGAAGATGACTACCTCTAAAGGCTAAGATGCCAAGAACAACATTGAATCTTTAGCATGTGAATCGAATGAGGTCCTACCGGGCGTGCCAAAAACTGTTATCACAAAAGCTTGCACTCTTGCTAAGTTATCAACTCAGCAACCTTGTGAAACATGGAAACAACCCCAAAGTGTGGGACTTTGCGCATGGGGTTGATTCTCCAGAGAAAGTTGGCTTCCTTCTTCAAATAGGTGCAGGTGTTGAACCAAATCAACACTTCAAAACTTACTCCGAAGCCTATCCTAACAACTTGCAGAGGTAAAGGGAAGAGAGAATTGCTTGAAATAAAAGGAGGTGATGCACCAAGAAGAGATTGTTTCTCTCCCTACCGAAATGGCACAAGGAACCAACTAAAAACCCAAGAGATGCACAACTTCAATTGCATAAGTGACCCGAACGCATGTATGGAGGTTAGAATTTGCTAATTGTCAAGAGGGGAGAAGGATTCCCACAAGTCACACTCAGAAAACAAGTTAACACGGCATAGATGGAGAGAAAAAGCCATAAGACATACACCTATAATGAAGGTATGAAAGCATACATAGGTTAGAAGGAGGCAAGAATGGTGATTTTCAATTAATCATAAGGCCAAAAGCCAATCTTACAGTTCCAGAAATGCAAAAATAATTACAAGTCTTTAAGAGAAGAGAAGAGCATAAAAAAGCTCAAGCTAGCAGGGAGAGAACCCTTTACAATGAGGCTTAACAACCTTATATAGAAAAATGGTTTACAATGGTGATCATGACCCCTGCATGTCAGTCTGGAAGTGCAGGGAAGTGCATGCACTTGGCTTGTACATGCAAGCAACCTAACCATACCACCAAAGGCAACTCTGAGGAAGGTGGACTGATTGACCTTCCAAAGCCAGACATGACATAAGTCACCAAGCATGGCCCCATACCTCCCTGATGGAAATCTTGCCAAAACACTTAATGCACCCCTGTGGCTCCACAAAATAAAGTGCACAAGTCACCAAAATTGTTGGAGCATTAAAAGCCTTGAGTGTCAATCACGCCATCCGGAAGTGTCGCCAGTCGAAAGGAAGTCCGGAGACTTCAGAAGCTTGGACTCCCGAAGTGAGGAAGACAAGGGAAGGAGCAAGGAACTTCAAAAAGGCTAAGGAAAGAACTTCAGAACCTCAGGGTTCCGGAGTTCCGGGATAGAGAGAGGAAGAGAAGAAAAAGAACTTCGGAACCTTGGGGTTCCGGAGGAACTAGAGAGAGAAGGCAAAAGGGGAAAGAACTTCGGAACCTCGGGGTTCCGGAGTTTCGGAGAGAAGAAGGGGAAGAAAAGAAGGAAGAAGGGCTAGGAGGGAACTTCAGAACCTCGGGGTTTCAGAGTTCCAGGCAAAGGAGAAGCTTAAGAGAAAAGGCGAAGGAAAGGAAGGCTAGGAACTTCGGAACCTCGGGGTTCCGAAGAGGGAAGGAGAAAAAGAACAAGGAACTTCAGAACCTCGGGGTTCCGGGGGAAAAGAGAGAAAGACTAGGGAGAGGAGGGAATAAGCTAGGGAAAAAACTTCGGAACCTCTGGGTTCCGGATTTCCGGGGAAGAAAAAAGGGGGCCTAGGAACTTCCGACAAGGCAACACTTCAAACCATGATTGTTTTTCTTCTTGATCGACTGGGATAGCGCTGGTCCATGGAACATATCTCTGATCGGTTCTCACTGATGGACCAAGGGTGTCATAAAATGATAACAGTACTCTCCTTTTCTTAATACAACTCTTGGCTTACAAGGTATTCAGATAGACTATTCCTGCATTTTTTGTGAAGACTTTATTTCTTTATTAGGTAGTCTTTATTTGGATGCTGGAAACTAAGAGGGCTCTGTCTTGAATTTTCAATGAGGCTGCCAGAAAGTAATTTGTCATTCTCCTAAATATATTCCCTACGATGTTAGGACTTACTGAAAGGAAACGGTAGGTGAAAGAAATCTGTTAACTTACTTAATTGAAAGCATAATATTCCTTATCAAGAATCAGAATATGTCCAAGGTGTTTATGTTCCATGATTATTAGTTGATTAAAATTATGCGAGAGCTTGGACAGGCATAATAAAAAACACATTTTCAAAACATTCTATTTCTTGGGTTTCACCCATCATGCCTAGGTCAAAATAATTCTCAAAATGGAATCCTATTGTGCTAGATAATCCAAGGGCTCTAACTACTTATTCTAGTATTATTTTCTTCAATTTTCTAAATTTCAGTCTAGAAATTTTATGTAAAAGTGTTTGATAAAGTCAAATAGACATGATTCTTTCAGCGTAATCATTATATCACATCAAATTGGTCCTGATATTTGTGCTGCTATTTGTGAATGCAGTCACTGGAAAGCTTTGGCCAAAACTTTACGAAGTACAATTGTTCCCACTCAGGCCGCAAGAAATTAAAAATCTTGTAGGCATTCGTCAACTCTGTCGATTGAGAGATTCATCATCATGATAGATAGGTAACAGACTAAACAAAAGAAAGCAATGCGTTTGTTACTACGCTGGAGGAAATCTTTTGAAGCTGCATAAGCTGGTTTTCTATCTCGAAATCTCGAAAGATGTCCGAGTCATGAGATAACTGGTTTTGCTAACTTTTTTTCTGAAGTTATAACTATATAATCAGCCAAATAATGTAAATTTCAATTTAAAAAAAATTCAAAATGAAATTATTTATTAGTTTCTTTAACATCAAAGAGCCTTACATCCTTCCCTAGAGAAGCATCATACAGATGTGTATGTGGTATATCTGGTATATCTGGTATGTCCTCTCCTTAAGGAAAAAGTTGAGCCTACTTTGCTATTTCGTGACTAAAATTTGTCGAAGTCTCATTTTAATCATGAATTTTTTTTGTTAAAATGTGTTAGAGAACCTTGTCTTCATTGCAAAAGCTGCCAGAACTTAACAATTTTGCTCAGATACTTGTCATGTTTCTTGATTTTACTGTCCACAAAAATTTCACACTCGTCAAATCAACAATCCAAATAATTCATTCTCTTACCCTCTATCAAATGATGAAAGATTCGTCCTGAGTATTGTTGAATTTCCGCTAGATTATCATCTCCAGTTGACTTCACCTCACAATCAATGGATTTATAATAACCATTCCAAATTATCCATTCTCTTTTGCATCCAGATATTACAATACATATAAACGGTGTAAAGAGAAATCAGAATACAATTACTGAAAAAAATAATTAGAAGCTTAACATTGCGGGTTCACACTCAGGAATGTATACTATAATTTAAATGTCCATTTCCAAACAAATAGGCCCAATTAGCTCACTAACTGAATATTATAGTTGTTTTGTTAAAGCTGAATGCTCAAGTGACCTTGCCATCATACTCAAACATTGTTATTTATAATTTTATATTAAAACAATTTTTTAATTATTATATTTATTGCAATATAAAAGAACAAATTTAAATATTATTTCAATATTTCATGTTTTCTAGTCTATTGTTTATAAATTTAATTATTTTTTATAATTAAATATAATTTATTATCTACAGAGATTATTAATTTCCATGATTTTATTGATAACCCGTGATTTTATTGGTATCCTACTAAGAATTGAGTTAATATCATTAAAATTTCTCAATATTGCCCAGCCCTATTAATTTACACTAGTACTTCTTACAAGCACATGCATTGTGTCAATATTATGCTTTAAACAAACCTAATGTTCTAATAAGAGAATAATTCTATATGATTGAGTTGAAAAGAATGAAACTGCTCAGTCTTTGACTTTGTTGAATATTCTTTACACTAATGACACAAGAAAATAAGTGTAACTAATAATATACAATTTAAACTTTAACTAAAGCCAATGAAGAATAGGAGTACTCAAATTATTGCAATAATGTAAATGTTCCTTTCAGTAAAGGAAAAAAATGGTATGGACTCTAAGTTACAACTAAAAGAAGCATAAAATGGATGCCTTAAAGTGGAATTCTCGGCTGGTTGAGGGGGGTTGTTTTATTTGGGACAATTAAAGTTGACCATCACCAATCAAATAGAAGGGTTGACAATACTTTGAGAACTCTAATGGTATGCTTGAAATTATTTATAAATGGTACGAGGGTTGGGAAGGTCGTGTTTAAGAGGCTAAAGGAGGTCATAAAGGTAACAAAATGATTATTTTTCTATTTCTATGATATTTCTTTATTACACATGGAGTGAAGGCAATAAGATAGTGGATACTAGTAGAGATGCAATAAAGCTACAAAAATAGGACTTCTATATGATTTGTGAAGGTTTTGATCTACAATGTCGTTAAATATGAGTAATGCATGATAATTCTTAGCTATCTATGATAGGTTATATTTTGGGGGACAATCAAAGTCAATTATTATCAAATCTAGCAATGGACTTTAGTATTGATACAAATAATTAAGTAGAAGCATTGATTGTAGTTAAAAGGATCTAACAAGAAATTTGAGATGATGTGTGGGGGTGAGAGTCTAATATAATAAAGTTGTTAGAAAGGAAGCATCTAGATCTTTACAACACAAATATGGGGTGTGTGTGTGTGTATTAAAAAGACACTAGATTTATGTGGAGAAAGCCTATCGGGAAAAAAAAAAAAAACCAACAAAGAATGAGGGTAAGCATATTATTAATCTTCAAAAGAGAGACTACAACAATAATAAACTTCACTTCTCCAACTAAACCCAAAACTACTTGGAAACCTCAAAGAAACTTGTGATGAAACAACTATGTCTTCACTCCAATGTATAGCCAAATGGGAGAGGAAAAACCACTATTAAATTCTCTAAACAAAGGGGGAAACTAGTTGCGAAAAACCCATGTCGTTCAAAATGAATAACCAATAGACATAATAAAATAATAAAAATCTTCAAGTGATTCCTCCTTCAGCACAAAACCCAAAGCTACTTAGATATTGACATTTTTAGTGCATCATAACTCTCAATGATTGCTTAAATCCCCAAATGGACACCTATTCTCTTCCCAAACTTGGGCACCTAATGCATAACCCTTCATGTCTCGAACTGGACATGGGAAAGAGTGTATTTTGTCCATTTTAATTTATCTTTATCACCTCTTCATGTTCACCTCTTGAAAGTGCAATTACAATTAGCCATAAAGTACAAATATTAAATATTCTTCTTGCATGTTCTAGGGAACACTTTCCAAGGAACATGGAGACATGTGAATGTCTTAGGATTTGCAAGGTTAATGTCACCTTATTATAAAATTCTCCCACTTGGCATCATACATTGCAATTACATTCAAGAGATACAATAAATAAAATCGAGTACAGTGATCAAGGCCCATGGCCTTCTTGCACAAGAGAACTTGTTTGCAGTCATTGGCTTTGTAAGAGAATTTACAACATTATTTGAAGTGTCAACTTTCTCTATCAGCACCTTACCATTCTCAACCATCTCTCACACAAAGCGATACTAAACATCAACATGCTTAGTATGAGCGTGATACATGGGACTCTTAGCCAAATAAGTAGCACTTGACTGTCATATCTGATCCTCAAGCAATCAAAACCAATGCTAATAACAAGTCTCTATAACCATGTTGCCTTATTAGAGGCATGTGTAGTAGCCATATGAACTACTTCAGTGATGGACAAAGCAACTATGGGCTACTTGTTACTCATCCAACTCATTGCTCCTCGAAACAAAATAAATACATAGCCACTAGTAGATCTTTTACTGTTAAAGTCACCCAATTTGTATCAACAAATCCTTGCATGTCCAACAACTTAACCACATCATCAGTACCATGATAAACCAAAGCAAATATCTAAACACACTCTTAACAAAAGTTCAATGCTCTTTACTAGGATTAGACATAATCTTGCTCAGAACTCCCAATTTTTGGGCAATATCTCGTCTAGTGCAAACCATTGCATACATTAAACTCCCAATGACACTAGCATATGGAACCTTACAAATATCCTCATAATCATCATCAAAACTCGAACACATGTCTAAACTCAATTTATTACCAACCCGAAATGGAATACTAAGTGGCTTACAGTCATGCATATTAAACCTCTACAATATATTATCAGCATACTTACTTTGGCTTAACCAAAGCTTTATGTCAACCCAATCTCCATTGATCTCCATCCCAAGAATATATTTTGCAACCCCAAGTCTTTCATATCAAATGTGCCAAAAAGCTAATCCTTGAGTTCTCTAATCATCACCTTGTTGTTACCAATAAACAACACATCATCAACATACAAGACAATAATTAGTATCTAATCATCAATAACATTAATATAAACACAATGATCTTCCTCACTCCTCATATAACCCAACTTCAATATAAAAGTGTCAAACTTCTTGTACCACATCTTGGGTGACTATTTTAAACCATACAAAGATCTCTTTAATTTGCAAACCAATTTTTCCTTACCTTTGACAACAAAATCATCAAGTTATCTCAAGATTCCTTTGCAAGAAAGTAGTCCTTACATCCATATGCTCTATCTCAAAATCATAAACAACAACAACAATAGACAGTAGGAATCTAATAGAAGTCGATTTCGCAACAAGAGAGAATATTTCACCAAAATCAACTCCCTTTCTATAGGAGTAGCCCTTGCCCACCAATTTGGCCTTATACTACTCTAATCGTCGATCTACTCCAAACTTCTTTTTAAATGCCCACTTGCATCCAATGAGGTTCCTTCCTTTGGGAAAACTAACAAGATCGCATGTGTTACACTATCCAAGGCATAATCTCTTCCTACATGGCCTGCATCCAAGACTCGCTTTACTCTAAAGAGAAAACCTTTATAAAAGATCTTGGTTCGTCAACGGTACTCAACAAATAAAATATACAACGGAAATCTAGTGGATAGTACCTGTCAACTTGATTTTGTTGTCTTATGGACCCCCTCAAGGTAAGAGTAATGGGCTCTACCTATTCATTTTCCTCTGTGTGCTCATCCTACACATCATCAAAACTCTTTGAACCCTCTTCTGCTTATTCTCTATCATTAGATCCATCTAACTTATTCCACATATGCAACCTCTCGATTCTCATACTTTATCTTGAAGTGCATTGTCTTTATCTTCTCCTTTGGTTTTTCTTCACTTGAGTAAGCTCTAAACTCCTTGAAAAGAACATCTCTAGAAAAGATCATTTTATGGGTTAGAGGATTCCAAAACTTATAACCTTTTACATTCTCATTGTAACCAACGAAAATGCATTTCGAAGCTTTTGGATCTAGTTTAGATCACTTCACTTGAGGCACATAAATAAAATATTCACAATCAAGGACCCTTAAGTATGCAAGTGGAGGCTTTCTAACCGTCCACACTTCATAAGGAGTTTTGTCAACAAGAGTTGAACAAGGAAATCCATTAATCAAATAACAAGCAATACCAACAACTTCTACTCATAAGCATCTATCAAACTTAGCACCACTTAACATGCTCCTAGCTCTCCATTAAGGTTCAATTCATTCTTTCTACTATCCCAGTTTATTGGGAAGTATAAGGAGTAAGCTAGGTATACTTTTGATCGCCCTTTGAGGGAGAAGTCTCAAAAATTTCTTGCTCTTCCTTGTGCCAAATCAACCCCAATGGTTGTTTGTGGAATGGATGTGGTGAAAAATGAGGATTTCTATTGGTATATAGGTCTAGTGTGCAAAGTCTCCAACTTTTGGTCCTCTCTTCTTGACTTGCACAACTAGGTGTTGGATTCATGGAGGCTCTTATGGTTGATAAGATATAGCACTTCCCTTGTGCTAAAGGCTTTTTCATTGCTTCCTTTGCCTCTTCCCAGGATAGAAACTTGGTTCTAGGCAGGTTGTGGGTTTAGGGAGAGCACTCTCTCTTGATTAAACCTACTTTATCCCCCTTATTAAACCACTTAATGTGCACCTAGTGTGGGCTAGGCTTCTAAATTTCTCCCTTTAGTTTTTTAGAGGATTATTATCATGAGGCCATTGAAAACTCTATTGGTTGCTTCATAAAGGTTGACAATTGCACTTCCTACATGGGGCACTCTACGTTTTCTCACACTCTAGTGGATATTGACATCTCCAACCCTATTCAAAAAGATGTTGTGTTGGTCATGGACTCAACTACTTGATTATGGGAGCCTCCCTTTTAGATGTCATTGTTTTTTCTCTATAGGTTACTTGGTTGTGGATTGTTCTCTCTTGTGTAGTAAAGACACCGCTACTTGGTGGAAGAATGTTAATGGTGATCACTTAACAATCCAAGCTCCCAATTCTTCATTTGCATATTCCTCTCAGGATAATGTCAAGCCTCAAGCTTCTAGTGTGGCCTTATCATGTGACCCTATTGAGGAACCTCTTTCTTTGTTCCCACAACTTTATTCACTTGTTGCTTCAGATCAAATCCATATTTCTTATGAGGGGGATGACTGCCTTTCACCTCATCATCCTATTACTCCCTCTTTGTGTGTTGATAGGCCCTCAATAGGGATTAAGTTGTTTGCTTCCCCTTCTTATGAGAATTTAGATGATAGTATTTCTTGGACTATTGTTTATAGAAGAAGGAAATTTCCTTCTCTTTCCTCCTCCCAAACTCATACTCAAGTTGTGGTGATAGGTCAACATGCTCCTGAATTGGGTTTGTATAAGGGGGACATCGATGGTCCTTGTTGTCTCTTTTGTTTGTAGTCTTGTTTGGAATCTTGGTTGTACTCTCTCTCTCTCTCTCTCTCTCTCTCTCTCTCTCTCTCTCTCTCTCTCTCTCTCTCTCTCTCTCTCTCTCTCTCTCTCACTCATTTGTGTTGTTTCTCAGCTATTTATGGCTTATTTGGGTCTATTCCATCTGCCTTTCGATTGCTTTGGTATAAGGTCAGGACCCTTGTTCTGTTGCTTCTTTTTTATTTTGTACAAGGGTTTGGTACCTTTAGAAAGCCCTTTTTACCTTAATAAAAAATATTTACTTAAATCAAAGTCACATCTCAAAGTGGTTGTAAAACACATGTCCTATACCCAATTTCTATTTTTTATACATTAAAACAATTTATTATATAATTGATGGCATTATCAATTTATTTTGTATATGTTAAATCAATAAGATCTACATTCATTATATATGCTCACAATGTGAATAAGATCAAAACCATATATATACTAATCTTGATTAAATGCAGTTTAACTGAAATAAATAAATAATCTAATATATCTAAGTTAAAATAAATCTAGTCTAAAACCAATAAATAGACAAAGTGCTTGGTACCACAAGTTATCTCGATAAAGTTCTTTTATTTAGGCTATCAATTGTTCCACCGCCTTCTTAGTCATGTTTATCAAGATCATTATGGAGTGATACCTTGAGTGTTGAAGAAACAACCTTGTTAAACATAAACTAGGGACCACAACTAATATCTCAAATAAGAAGATTTAAAAGACATTCTAATAGTAACATCATAACATGCTTCATAGTCCATTCACAATGAATTCAATCCATATAGATTTGCATTCTATTTAGGCTTATTCTAACATGCTACAGCATATCCAAATTCATAATATTTAGTGATTGCCTAAAGCATACACATTAGGTAGAGACTATCTAATATAAATAGAGAAAATGATTACCCAAGATTAGTTCATAAATTTCATTACTAATAATAATCAACAATAGTTAAGTACAAATGTTCAATTTTCTCTGTTAATATGCAATCACAAGTTTTACAATCAACGCCCTTGGTATACTTTTTTCTTTCTCATGAGTATTCTTTAGTTAGAGGAGAAAATTATGCATAGATATGTATTAGTTCTTAATCACTTTCCCTTAAGTTTTCATTCCAAAAATTTAATGTTCCAATTATTTCCATTAACTAAAATTTGAGATCTTACATAAATAATATCTTAATTACATCAAACCTAAAAGGTATGAAAATAAGTATATCAATTTAAGTGACCCCAATCCAAGTGAGCTCAATCTATCGAATTATAAGGAACCTATTATAGCAATCTACCCATCCTCTTCATATATTAGAAGTGTTAAGTTAGTTTGCATAGAGACTTTTGTAGGCTATACCTCATAGTCTGTAATATAACATGGTTGAAGTGATATAAAAGGATGAACCTTAAATGCATATCGTAGTTTCTTCTAATATTTTGTGAAGGGATCACACAATTTATTATACCACATAATGTGAAATGTTTATCATAAAAAATATCAAAAGTTTTGATACACATTGCTTTTTACCTTAAGATCTATTAATTTGAAGGAAATATTTTTTATGGTATTTTCAATGTATAATATGAATAAAAATTAAACAATAGAAATTCAATTTCAAACAACTAAAGCAAAAACAAATTACTTATAAGACTATATTATGTTCATGAACCTAACCTAACCTACACAATCCATCATATCATTTTTTAATTTATTTATTTTTAAGGCAAAAGACATAAAGCCTGAACTTTATATTAATATTTAAAAGTATACATATGAAAAAAAGAAATATCTAAGAAACCAGAAACATGACATCCTAAGTCCCCAAACAAAAAAACTCTCCATAAAACGATGAAGCACACCAAAAGACAACTAGATGCCCTGAAGCATATTTGCAAAATTAGGGCACATATACAAGGAGAACCTGCAAAATAACCCCCATATACATTAGCAAAATACACAGGCTAGAGCAATGGAACAGAGCAGAGGGACCGAAATTGGTCGTGGGAACCAACCAGATTAACAAAACAATGCTTGATAATTTATGGGTTTTTTTTCCCCACTTCCACATTTTTTTGTATCTATGGCCTCCTTCAGATGACCAGATTATCCTCCTGCTACCATAGCTTGTTTCTGATATGAGCTAGCAACCCTTTTAATAGATCATATCATTTCACAAACACTCATAAAGATTTTAATATAATATTATTGATGACAACTTTAACCTAAAAGTATAAATCATTGCATCTCATCTTTTCTTTTTTTTTTAAAAGCTTGACAAAGAGAAACGATATACTTGACTAAGACATGTATTTGACCCTACAAAAGAGATAATACCAAAGCTTTAACAAATCATAACTCTTGCCAAAATCAGAAAAAAGGTTATTAACAATAATAACATCTAGGATACAAAACAAATGTTGAAAATAAATTTACACTATGAAGGTCAAGAATTTAATTATCATTGCCAATTTTTTTAATGATTCAACTTCAAATCAAATAAGATCTTTCAAAGGAGTTTTGTCTTTGGAGGGTAATGATTTGTTTATTGTGATAAAATCATTCTTTGTTGTTTTTCCAAGTCATAATGATACTATGTCTATGTAATTGTTCTAAGGATTTATATTAGATTGTTGAAAAAGCAAAAAAATAACCTACCTATTGGTGCTCAAATTGAAGCCTTAGAAGATGGTACAAACATCCATTAAAGAAACAAGGATAGATGAATTTTGTTATATATAATTACAACTATCTTGGTGTGTCATTATGTACATGAACGATTTGACAAAAACGTCTTATAGTTATTTGATATCAAGGAATATAATGAGAGTAGGATTAGACAGACAATTTGACAAAATCCTCAAAGAAAAATGATCTCATGGAATGCATAAGGATTGCTATATAATTCTCAATACCATGCAAGATTTGATTGAAGATGTCGCCACCCAAGATATAGGAGCTTTAATGAAAGCACAAAAGAGAACAAATATGAGAGAATAATCAAATTTTATCAAAGGATGCAAATGCACAATGACAATAGATTGTGAGAATACAAAGAAAAACCCCTAGTTATATAGACCAAAGTAATACATAGAATTGCATAATATTATGACATGTGTCTTAATATTATGACTTGAGACATAAAGTGATATGTATTCTAATGTATCCTAAATGAACACAAGTAATTAGTGTGAATAGGACCTAGGTGAAAAATCAGTTAGGTAAAACGCCTTGTTCGCACCAACACTTCCTCTTAAGTGCAACTTTGGGAGAATGTATAAGATGCAAGGATGGATCCCAACATTGGGGCCATGATAGGTATGTTTGACTAATCGCCAGCATCCTTAGGATTTGGGACATGGACTAACTGCCTCTCGTGGATCCGTTTATCTCTAGCATTTATATCAAGCGTTAACAAGTCAATATTTTGGCATAATGACAAAAGTATTCCAACAATTGGTATCAAAGTTGGGTCGCAAGTCTGAATTCCCTCAATTGACACTAAGGGGGCAATTGTTCGACTAAATTTCAACATCCTCCTTCAGATTTGGGACATGGACTAACCACCTCTTGTGGATCTATTTGTATCAAGCGTTAACAAGTCGATCTTTTGGCACAATGACAAACATATTCCAACAAGGTCCCCATTTACAAGTGTAGAAAAAGAGAAAACCTAGTGGGATAAAACTCCTCTCCAAAAAAAAAAAGAGAAAATATAAAATGCTCTCAAAGAAGAATGAGAAGAATAAAACCCATAAAAGAGAAGAAGACAAATCGTGTAACCCCCCTCAAAGTAAAGCCTCTTGTAGTGATGGTGAAATATTGACAATGAACGGTGAAGCTAGTCCAATCTAATTGAACAACATCCCTCCTTTTAGGAAGAAACAAAACCAATATTGTATGAAGGATGAATTATCATTCCTGAATGGAATATGATGGAAGAAAGATAAGATATATGATGTCTTTGAACTTTGTACAAGTTTCAACTCCAAATGTTGCTCAATGGTCTTCACAACAACACTAAACTATGATAAATGATTATGTAGAAAAGGATCAAGAGAGTATAAAGATTTCATCACAACAACTGAAGAAGTTGATGCAACTCCATAAGAGTTAACATCAAAGAGAATATGAATATCCTCGATAGTATCCTCCAATTCTTCAAGATAGGACTCACAAAACAAACTTGAAATGTCTTTCAAGTGCTTATACCAAGTAGTTGTATTTAGAAAATTATTGCATTGAATTATTAAAATCTATGGATGTAGCAATAATAATCTCATCAAAAGTAATAATAGATGAAGGAGAACATGAAGATTCAAATGATCATATTGTATCTCCTCAAAAGTGTCCACATTAGATACTTGAGTGTGTATGTCAAATAAAGGAACAATAGGAGCAAAATGTGAGAAGGTATATACTTGAGATTTATGACCAACCTCTCCAACTCCAACTATATCTTTGTTATGCAAATCCCGAATAACGATAAAATCTAGTGTGAACTCAACATTCTTCCGACATTTGTGAATTAATAGTTAGAAAGGATATTGGTTGACAATGATGGAACACAAAGAAGATCCTTAAATGATCCTTCATCTATGTCAGTAGATTCTTTCTTACAAACATGCATGTGTTGTTAGCCATTAGGATCTATGGTGATGAATGAGACTCAAATGAAGAGAATGTTCTTTGTGATCAATCCATATGATGGGAAGATAAAGTATCCACCTCTATGAATCAAAATCTATAACTGCAACAAGTGGTTACCCCTTTATATTCTTATGACTTTGAAGAAGATGAAGATGAACCCCTTGACATTGTTGGGGACAAATTGATTTGATTATTCTAAAGAAAATGCTTCAACTCGCCAATTTATTTTTGAATATTACTCGTCTTCATCATGCCCTAATTTCTTGCAATATGCACACTTAGGATTCTTCTTCTTAGATGATTCCCCTTGAGAGGGTGAGGATTTATAATTTTTAAGTAGCGTGTTCTTTTTCTCTTGTGTCTCTTTAGGATTCCCTGATTCTTTATATACCTTAGGCTCTATAGCCACCAATGCTTATGGTTTAGAAGACTTGATAAAATCCATTTGAATTAACCTTGCTTCCTCTTGGACTAGAAAAATTGAAATTTCTTCAAAACAAGGATCAACATACACAACTCCCATGGAAATCCAATGGAAATGAAAGCCAAAAATAAATGTTGAATACATAGAACCAAGTTTGATTAACATAGTTAAAATCATTTTTAAATCCTTAATAATCTTGTAATCCTTTAATTGTGTTCTTATTTGCTTAGTCTTAGAGATGTGGTCTTGGATGTGGTAACCTTTAGTATCAAGATTCATCGAATCATTATCAGTCTGATATCCCTTAATCTTGTTGATTTTACCATACAATTTTTCAGAAGTATTTGAGAACTCCTGAAGTGTTTTTCACTATTCAAGATGAGATTGTGAATCAAACAGATTGATGAGAAAATGCATCCAATTTTTTCTCATGATTGATCTCCCATATTGCTTTTGCACTAGAATTAGTAGGTTTAGGAAATGGTTCTTTTAGATATCCTAGATAATGTTTTTCCATTAAATAGTTCTACATTCATTGTCTCCATGAAGCATCATTATATAAAGTTAGGAGTTCAATTTGAGTTGTCCCGTTACAAGAAAACACAACAAAGAATTGAAAATGATCAACCACCACAACATTACCTTGCCTACTCAAATTACTCAATCAAAGATCCCCCTAGTAATATATGATCTTAAAATTTTATATAATTATTAGTGACGTTATTATCAATCAAAGATCCCTCTAGCATAATTTAGTGTAATAATTAGTGTCACTTGCCAAAACAAATGAAGTGGTCCTAATCTTAGTATATGCAAATGAAAACTTATGTGATAAAACTGAACTTATATTTTTTTACAAAATGAGACCAATTGAATCAAACTACTACAAGGTCCAAGAAAAAATACACACTTTTGAAAAAACTACACCAAATATGTTGTCATATTAACCTAAACAGAGCCCCAAAAGTTTTTAGAATGAGAATTCTTCAATAAAAATATAAGAATATATAATTTATATAAAAAATTAGACATCAAAATAAAAAATCATCTAAATCACTATGGAGCATGTGAAATTTTGCCCCAAATAAAAAAATTGAAAAATGAAGCCTAAATAATTGAGAGTGAAACCTCTTAAGTTTGAGTGTCAAAATCAAATCGCCAACAAAGTAGAGGGTAAGTTTGTTGGCAATTGATACTCAATTGGTTAGTTTCAATATGTTGTCATTGATGACAACATGGCAACATATTCCGGCTTCATATTTTGGTTTAGTGTGTATCGGCAGACACTTCACCGACACCAGCAGGTTGGAAGGAATTCTTTGGTTACCGGCATTGCAGGCTGACATGGTTCACATTCTGGTTATCGGTATTGGAGGCCGATATCATTTGGGAGATCAAGCATCGGCAATTATATTTTATATTCATGTATTTATGTTATTGAGTCGACATGTATATTCATATTGTAATTATCTTTGTAAGCCGACATAAGGCATGATGGATTGTAAAGGGGTATATAGGTCAGTTGATTAGATCATTTTGTAGAATGTGTATAAGCAGGGATATGGAATATAATGGAATGTAATGTGATGCGAAATATATAAGAGAGATCATGTATGTGAGGATATATATGTAAGAGGTTATTCCGGTAAGGATTTAGGGTTTCAGACCGGAACGGACAGAGCTTAATCGGAACTGTATTCAGGCATAGAAGATGTTATCATGGCAATTCAATCATTTCTCTGTATTATAGTCTGGATTTGTATGTAGTCAGTGAGGCTCCTTTTGTGATTGAGCAGTGTTCTCTAGGCTGTAAGCCTTCTTGCAAGTGTAGGCCCCTATATTTTGTAATATCTCTTCATATGGCTAGTGGATTGATATTGTGGGTCACAAATCCCACTGTGGTTTTTCATCTTTGAGGTTTTCCACGTATAACTCTTTGTATTATGGTATTCATTTGTTTGATTGGCTTATTGGTCGCTTTACTTCTTTCAATTCTATATGTATCGGTATATCGATTGGTGAATGCATGTTTTAATAAGGTTAAAATTGATCATTTTGGTAGAACATTGATTCACCCCCCTCTCAGTTTTCTTGGATTCCAACAAAGTTTGGGGTGAATATGGATAGTGTCATGTTGATGTATGCATATCTATGATGAAAAATATGCCTCGAGTTGCCAACATGTTCCCCAAACCTTCAAAATCATTTTCTAATTTTGAAAATCATCTTCGATGGGCCAAAATTGCTAGTTTTTGTCTAAAATCTACTTGTCACCGGTGTAAACCTATCTTCTAGCATAGACTAGATTTTGACGATTTGATTTATTGCTTATTAGTTTTAATATCTATCATTAAGTGAAAAGGCTATGATGAGTTGTTGGTAAGACATGTGCCTCACCACAAGGTTGGTGTTTTTTGGTTGTGGATACCTACTACTCTATATAGTTTTGCAATTCCTATGTAGATGAGTATAATTTACATTCTTATAACGAAAAATATCCCCATGTTGTAGTAATATGGGTGCTTTTGAATAGGTTATGTACACCCACTAGAGTATAATCAAAAGCATATTTTGTTTGTTGTTGCGTACTTCCACAGATTATGGTAGTGCTCCTTAAAAAATATGTTGTACTTGATGTATGAGGTTTGTGAAGAAGAATGTAATAAGTTCAACATATGAAGATGATATGATATCTACTATTCACTCTATGTAAAATTAGCTTTGGTAATCGTCTCATTTACATAATCTGTAGTAGCTGGTATATGCTCAATACTAAATAATTTGTAATGTAAATTATTACCAAAATAACCTCAAGAACAAGGAAAAATTTTTAAAATGACCAACTAAATGTAAATTTTATTTCATAGTTCAAAGTATCTTTGCATGAGAAAAGAATCGGGCTCTGGTGCTAGGTATCACAATAATATTCTATTAAAATCATAGAACCAGTGCCTTCCTTTAATGGATAATAGCAAGATTTATTTAGAATAAAAGACAAACAAAAAAAAATATTTGACTGCATACTAGCTCCCAAAGCAAACCCACTAGCATTGTGGGAAGGAACTTGCCTCAATATTTTACATTGTTTGTGTCATGCAAGTTCAAATCTAAGGTACGAAGCTCAACTCTACAACTTTCACCAACATACTCCCTTCTTTACATCCTCTTCTTTCAAAAATGATAGAAGGGCAGAGTGGGGAAACCCTTAAGTTCTTTGAAAATTATTCAGCAACATCTTCCTCACCAAGAAATCCTACACGCAATAATTTATCCACCACATCTATAGGTTGGTGTCTAAGATAAAATGCCTTTTCTTCTAGTAAGAATCCTAATTGCTCGTCTTTCAGTTCTAAACATATTAGCTTCCCTGAGCTTTATTCTTCCCATTCTAAATTTTGGTGTCCACCTCATATTGATGTATTTAATGGGGCTTACTTTTTGTTCAACATAGAAGGAGACACTCCATGAGCCCTAAATTGTGGGTGGATGTTGGTTCTCCCCGTCATGGGCTTGTTCAAAAGGATCACACCCCCTTTTCCCCAACTCTCCCCTTTTCAAGCGAAAATCATCTCTCCTCCATGTGAACACCATTCTATTCCTTCATTCACATGATTATCAACTTGTTTTATCCCATATCATGCAAACCCATCAAACTTCTTCTTGACGCCCACTCTCACTCTTCCTTAACTTTCATAACATTTAGAAAACTAGGATAGGTTAAATTATTCAAAAATAATTTCCAACATATTTTTATCATGATACCATATATACCTCAATCTCACTTTCAGTGGAGCTTTGAAATTGATGTAGTTTTATTGGTTTAGACAGATGATCTTTTGCAATGGTTATTGGTGTCATGATGAGCTCATAATCAATGCATTTGGTGTATATTGAGAGTTCATTGTCATATTTCGTTCTTTTAACAAGGATTCATATCTTTGTGTTGTTTGGAGATGTTAACATCTTAGTTTTTATGAAGGAACCTTGGAGTCTTGGTTAAGGTATTATTTATATTCTTCCATTGATGAGTTATAATTCTATTTGGTTTTTAGTATTAATCATTTTCTTGAAACTTCAAGATTTTAATTGATTGTATTTTAAGTTGTCGTTGATTGATTAGTCAAATGCTCATAGATAGTAAGGAGACTTAGGGAGGTATTGATATCTCATTTACCTAGAGACGTGTTTGAATGATCACTCGTTATGATTTTTTAGTTAAAGGATCAAGAATCCTACACCTGGATATGTACATGATTCTATTATGGAACCAATGATAATGTCATCATTTATTATAAACTTGTATTCCTTGTTGGTGTATGCACAAGACAATCTTGTACCCCACTCTTGTCTACAAGATAGGTGAATGATCTAATAGTTGTTTCATACCTAATTATCAAACATACTCCTAATTTGCATCTTGTCTTTTTGTTGGTGTAAATTATGTCTCATAATTACACTTTACTTAAGCTGATTTAGGGTAATGCATTTCATCGTAGTTTGGATATGAGACACTTAGGGAAGTGTGCACATTGGAATGATGCATGTAGGATAAATTCCACCTTTTGTGGCCTTATCTTGTTGTTACATTCCACCTTCGGTGGGTGATCCACCTCTTGAGGAATATTTTATTATTTCTCCTACCTACCCTTGTTTCTCATTGAGCCACATGTCATGATTGTGTGCTCACATATCCATATGGCCTTTCCTTTATAAGCAAGCTCGTCTTCATTGTATGTAATGATCCAGTTGATCTCATTTTGCATCTTGATTAGAATACAGTTTATTCTTATCAAATATTTTGTCTCTCTTTTGTGCTATTCATTGTGCTCTAGATCTTGGCTATATTTGACAAATTATTACACTTTTCATGTGCATTAATATTGAACTTTGTTAGTTCCTAAGTCTTTTTGAGAAGTAACTGCAACATTTTATGGATTTTCGTTGTTCTTATTATGTTTTGGTTTTGAGATATGGTGATAATTTTGAGAAATTACCTAGAGAGGTAAAGGAAATTGTTTGCATCTTTGGGAGCAGTTCCTTTATTCTAGAAATGATTGGTCTAGTTAATCTATCTTTGTTAGAAGAAGTTTACATCTATTGCTACCATGTTTTCTTGTATTGTTACATGTCGATATCCTATTTAGTTTTGGAATGTTAGAGGAAATCTTATTTTACATATCTTAAAACGTTTTAGTCTTGGTACAAGGACATAGTTTGATTTACAAATTCTATCATCTCAAATATATAATCTTCTTCATAAAGTTTTTTATGCAAGTAAAAAGTTGAGATTTGTATGTCTAGTCAAGTGTTGTTATTTCTACTTCATTATTCTTTGGCAATAGTTTAGTAGCTCCTCGATCTCTTTCTTCATGGATGTGGAGAACTTTGAAGATTGGCAATAAAATTATTTTTTCTATAGTGATGGATGTTGCATACCTTTTCTACATTACCTTGACACCATGTGGTAGAAGAATTAGTCATCCTCTATATGAGTGTTATAGAAGGACTTGTTAATGTCTTGATCTATTTTTTAGATTTTACATTACCTATGTAGGTGACACCATATGTATGAGGGGGCACTTCTCTTAGACTAGTTACACTTTATTCTAGTGTTAAGATACTCCAAAGATTTGCTGTCACATTTTTGTGTTATGTTTAAATATTTTTATGGGATGATGGATACATAGGGACTTGATTGCAATTTAGTGGGTTGAAATGTTGATGGTATGAAGTTCTACCTATGTTGGATTGCATACCCTAGTTTGAGGCATGGATAGACTAGATGAGATAGCAACTTGTTATTGTTGCTATTTCAACTAGTATAAGTGAGGTAGCCACTTAAAGCTACGTGTTACAATTTGAATTTGGTGTGTGTGTGTGTGTGTGTGTGTGTGTGTGTGTGTGTGTGTGTGTGTGTGTGTGTGTGTGTGTGTGTGTGTGTGTGTGTGTTCATATATAGATTGGTGCAAGATTTAGTAACATTTGATATGTTTCACGCCAGCATGGTCCTTGTCCTATCATGATTTGGCATCATGGAGTATGAAAATACTTCTTACTTAAGATGGTTGATATCTTGGTTGCATTTTGTAAGTATCTTTGTGGGGCATCAGAGCATTTTGAAGAATTAGGTGGTTATGTGGTTGCATAATAGATGTATTTCCCTTGTTGGTTATTCCTATGGGTGTAGTTACAATGTATAGATTCAAGTGGGAGAATGTTATGATTAAGTTGTCATCTACCTTGTAAATCCTACCTTTTTTAGCAAGATTCCAACATCCTTGGAGAGTGTCTCTAGCTACTTAAGGAGTTATTAAAAATCAATTTACAATATTTAATCTCTTATTATTTGTAACAACTTCATAACAAAGGAGTGGTCCATCAATAGTGTTAAAGGTGACTTGTGGAGAAAAAAATAATTTTCCACATTTAAGTGGGAACTTAGGAGAAAGTGGATGATGACTCTTCAACTCTATGCATCTTTTTGCATGCCCCAAATTGGGTGCTTCAGAGGGTGAGAAAAAAGATTTAAATTTGCATTTAGTGGCTCCTGGTACACTAGAGGTTGTAGATGAGGCTTGGGCACTTAAGAGAGAAGAGGTTCACCCATAATTTTTCATAGATTTGGGAATTCATGAAGAGTCATCTTTGGATGCTTTGTTTTCTCTCGTTGAACTTCTTGTTGTGTTGTAAACCACCAAGGGTTTCTCTTTTCATAAAATTTTATAAACGGGGGCTCCATGATTGTAGAAAGATATAGAATGAGTTGGAATAGTAAGGAATATTTATAAGTATAGGATAAAGAGTTGGATGCTTAAGACTATGCACATGCACATATCTTTTTCGAGATCAAGGCAAAGAAGAAAACGGAAGTATGATTGTGTTTATTTCAAATATAATGTTTTTGTTCTCACTTCTTGGTGTATTTTTCCCCCAAGGGTATCTCTATGTAAATCCTATGTTATGTGATGTAATAATGGTGGTTTTTGATATTTCTATTTGTTGATTTAAATCTATCTTCAATCTATTAATGGTAATCAAATATAAAGAACACTTAGTTTCATATTTGCATATAGATTTCATGTATCTATATTGTAGTAGACATCCTTGTATCTCAACAATTGGTATCATAATTTGATGTAAAAAAATGAGCTTAGAAACCAAAATTTCTAACAAAAAAATTTAACTACAAAGAGTATAGGTAGAGGCACAAATATGAGAAGAGATAGAAATTAGGCATGGCCCCTATTGGCATCGTAAGGATTAAACTATGTTGCATTAACTATGGCCAAGACGTTGAGGGAGATAATGCGGACATTATAAGAGGCTCAGCATTATAGGTCTCTATATGAGTGTGCAGTGCCTATAGAGTAGAGGGCACCACCATACGCAAAGAGGGAATCATCTTGGGCTAATAGATCACTGTTGGTGTAAATAATTATTCATCATGGATATTATTACACTATACTTAAGTTTACTTAGGTACATGCATTAATATTAGTTTGGGTATGAGACACTTGGGTGTTTGTGCCACATTGGGATAGTGTGTATATGAGAATTTCCACCTTTTATGGTGTTGATCTTATCTTATTGTTACATTCCACCTCATGTGGAATATTTTATTGTTTCTCCTACCTGCCCACACCTATTTCCTACCTACCCTTGTTTCTTATTGAGCCACATGTCATGTTTGTGTGCTCACATATACATATAGCCTTGCCTATATAAGTAGGCTCATCTACATTGTTTGTATGGGCATTCATTGAACATCTTGTAATGATCCAATTGATCATATTTTGCATCTTAATAGAATACAATTTATTCCTATCATATATTTTGTCTCTCTTATTTGTGCTTTCCATTGCCTCTAGATCTTGGCAAAATCTCACAATCACCAAGGTAGGAGCAACTCAATTTTTGTGTCTCCACCTCATCTATGTAGAGTGCCAAAGTTGCATACAAGGTCTCAAGGATTTTGAGTTTATACTGCTTATGATGTGATAAATGTTTATATGTTTATATAGCAATCGCGATTTATGCATTGAAATAATTTTAAAAAAAATTAGATGATGTATTGATGAATATATGATTATTTATTATAATTTGATGTCATAGAGGTGATACATTTTATCATGCAATGGTTATGGCATAATGTTTTTAGATGTGCATGTGCATGCTTAATGATTTTGCTATGATAATCATATGATTTATATATCATGATTGATATATTATAATTATTGTATGATGGATACATTTTAATGATCTAATTATTTTATTCATGACAACTTGATAAGAAACGATGATGATAGATTTAGATCTAGTTGAATAATTAAATAATCCAACTAATAATTTTCTCAAGTTGAATCATGAATTAAATCAAAATAGATATGGATATTGTGATTTTTGGTAGCCATGGTTAGATGTTTGAAAGTAGGTATTATGCTAACATGTGGTGAGCATCAAATGTGATATGGCAATGGATAGTATTCATTGGGGTAAAATTCTAAGGTGATGATGTATTTAGAGCTTTTAAAAAAAAGTTGCAAGGACACATCAAACAAAATGATGCCCTAGCAAATCACAGTGTATGGTAACTTTGGTAGGCCCTGTGATGGGACAACCAACAGAAAAAAAACAAAAAACAGTATGTCATGCCTTGGGATCTACAAATCAAGATGCACCATGATCTAAGATCATGACAAATTTATTATAGATCTCTTATTGTTGGAGTAGGTAAGAACCTATAGGAAGGAGGGAAGATGAACACGATTGTGTATAAATTGTTATATGGCCATGCAAAGAAGTGGTTGTATATATTTGCTTACATGGCCATCCTAATTACTTACTCTCAACAAGTGAAAAAAAGTGAATTTTTCATGAATCCCCATGAGGGTGTGTTAGTTATTATTACATCCTATTTAATTTGTGGCTTATATATTATGGGATAGTTGGTGGATGGTTATTAGAAACCAACTCTTTTTCTCCATAAAAAACTCATTTGGCAGTTAGAATTCATTGATAATTACATTTTTTCAACCCAATTTAACTCTATGATGGTCACAAAAGTTTGAGAGAGAAGATTCGCTAGTGATATACTCCTAATTGTTGGTTGAAAGGATAGTCATGTGATGGTTGAGGGAGAAAATGGCTCTAAGGATCTTCAAAGATGGTCAATGAAGTGATTGGTTGTTGATGGATGATGTAGCTAAGTTTAGACATGTCATAATTATGAGGGAGTTAATCTCTCACATTGATGAGTTGTTCAAGGTGGTCTTAATGGGTGGACAAGACGATTCGTCGTGATTTAGGTGTTTTCATTATTAAGGAATAATTGGAACCAAGGGGAATACTCTAGTCAATTGCCAAGATTTCCTAGTTCATTTGTGTTATCATGATGTGTGTGATGGGATGATCTCTCACCTTGTGTATTGTGTGTTATTCAAAGACTTCAAAAAAAATTAATTATCACATGAACAAACCAATTAAAGCATATTGACAAATCCATTATTGTAGTGGTGAAATATGCATACCCATGCCAATTTAGTTTTGCCCCCATCTTTAAATAGTCTTAATATAATTACATAGCAATTTGACACACTCTTCTAGGTTTAACACCTTCCCCAATCCCCATGCATCCTCATTTCCTCAAGCCTACACATTTGCATACATTAATTTTTCACTTGACCCCATTCGCAATATTGCCTCAAATTTCCCTCATCTACTAACCCTATAGACCAAACCTCCTTACCTTACATGTTTGTGTAAAACTTGATTGTCTTCATATTTACATAAATTCATTTGAACATAAATTCCTCCAATAATATCTATTAGAATTTAAAATCTTAAAGCACTAAAGAGCATTTATAGGAAACTACAGTTTGGAGGATTAGAAATAGCCAATATTTTACACCTAGATTAATTGCATGTTTACCTATTGTCTACATATTTTTCATAGCCATAATGTCAATCCAACAAAGCAATTAACATGGAACTTTTAATGTAATTCCAATAACTACAATTACCCATACTTATTTCTTAATTAACATTTACTATTTTGATTTGCACCCCACTATGTATGTGTTTGTGCAAGTCTAAATGCATGCATATGTATGTATTTATAACAATAAGATTGCAAAAGTGCACAATGCTCCAAATCAAACCAATAGGTTATAGATCATGAACATCTTTCTACATCGAACAATTGAATTGGGCTTGATTCTTCATCTTACTTTTGATAACTACATTGTCACCTATAACTATAATGGTATGTACTTAATTTCCTAATTAGCAAATTTACTATTTTGATTTGTTTACCCAACTCGGATATTTAGGTTAATTGTGTGTTTATTAATTGTACTGATTAATTAATTTAAATACACACACATACATTAAAATAAAAACAATTAATTGTGCATATCAAAAGAAGCTTTCATCCATTGAAAAAAATTTATGTAAAATACATGACCAAAAATCTATATTTTAAAAATCTAATTAAAAAATGTCAAGAGATATCAAATTTGAAAATATTTAATATTCATAAATAATAATAAATCACCAAATTTATTGGGGGTTCACCCCGCAGCGTGACGGTAAAGTCACGAGCCTCAAGTTGAGGTGGTTACCGGTTTGATTCCTTGCAGGTCATGTGTTGTCCCCGATGATGAAATGCGTGTATGGTGTTCATACCTTCACTGGTGGCGCTTGTTGCTAACTCTGTCTCGACAGTGGGCCTAATTCCTTGTGGTGTTGGACCGTTGATGGTGCTGCGTAGTGTGGACCAGTTGGAGTAGCACGGAGATTGAATGGAGCGATAAGGAGTGGAGAGATAAGGAAACGGAATGGAGCGATAAGGTGAGGGAGATATAAGGGATTATGATGGAGTGATAAGGAGAGACGGTAGAGAGATAAGGAGAGGAGATTGGAGAGGTAAGGAGGTAATGGCTACTGATGTTAGAACTAATGCTTAGAGGTGTTAATACCTCAGACATATAAAAACGGGGATGATGCCCCCCGATTTGTGGCCTCACCTGGCGATTGGACCAGGCTAAAAATCCATGTCACCAATCAAAAAAAAAAAATCACCAAATTTATTACTATAGATAACTAAGAAAAATAAAAAGAAAGAAAAGATTTATTAAATAGAAATGTGTTTAAGAATGCTATTTAAAAATAGGAAAATAAAAAGTATATAGAAAATTATTAAACTTATCATTATCCCCAAACTAAACAAATTGTTTATTCTCAAACTTCAAGGAAAATTAAAAAATGTGATGCACAACACAAATGGACAAATCCATAAATCAATGTTCCTGGATTTCAATAATTTAAATAATTTATAGATTTTTTTATTTTAAAACATTGTCTCGTATAGGAAAAAGAATCGTTGAACAACAAACTTGAGCATTTTATTAAAGAGGAGAAAAATCTATACAAGTTGATGACATTGCATAACAGTTATAAGTTTAAAATTTTTAACCATGCACAGATTAATTCCAATGATAGATGGTGTTTTAATTGGATTTTTGTTTGTTTAATGATTGGAAGAAAAGAATTCTCATGGATTGAAAACCTTCACTGTTTAGCTAAATTTCACAAGATGAAATAAAAATTCAACTAAATCTACCTAAAATCCTATGACATGTGCAAGCAAATTTTAGTTAACTAAATCTACCTAAAATCCTATGACATGTGCAAGCAAATTTTAGTTAACTTCACAAAATTGAAAGCAAACTTCAACCAAATTCCAACTAGATTTTATGATATATGAAAGCAATTTTTTGCTGAATTTTACAAAATTAAAGGTAAAATCTGAGACAACCTTTACAACGCTAAAAGTGAAACTCCAGCTATACATTACAACAATTGAAACAAATTTCATACAATAGATAAATTGAATTAAAACATCAACGACATATCACAACATTGAAAGAGAACTTTAGCCAATCACATCATTGCATACAAAATCCAATCAAAATTCACAAACTACTGCCAAATATCACAATGTTGAAAGCGGAATCCAACTAAATTCACAACAATTAAACCAAATTTATCTTTGGCAAGCTTCAAGCGAAAGCCCCACAATTTCACAACCTCCAACTTAATCAAGTTTACATATAAATGTGTATTTATAGCGGTTTGTTTTGTTGATTAACATCTCATTGAAAAAACAAAATTTGATTTAAAATAGTTTAAAATGAAAAAAGAAAAAAGAAAAAAAAAGGTCATTCTTATTTTCATAAATTTATAGTATTAATATATCATTTTATAATATTTATTATAATAAATTATTAATTTGAAAATTTGAAAAAATAAATATTTTTAAGTAATTTTCATAAATATTTTTTAATATGAATTTGAAAACTTAATTTAATAAAGTATGTACAAATATTTTAAATAAAATTTTAATTTTTATAAAAAGATATTTATCCATATCATGCTTGTTCAATATAACAAAGATTTTTGAATATTGATAAAATAATTACAAATCAAATTAAAAATTTAATGTAAAACAAATAGATGATTAAAATTTATTATATATAAAAAGGAGAACATCAATTTAAATCGAATGAAGTTCTTCAATTCATTACACGTGTGTAATGAATTTGAAAAATAAGTATGAAACTACATAATTAAATAATATTGTTGAACTTTTTGCTATAAAAAAATTATTTAATAACAAAGATAATTTTACTGGATAAAATCTAAGTTTAACGATAGGAATAAATGTTTGTTTGTTTTTTATATAATGTCATCCATATCATTATTCAACAATTTATTTTTTAATTTAAAAAAAAAAATTGAAAAGAAATCTTTAATCTATATCATTATTATATTTTATTAGTAGTAGATAGTTTTTAAAAATGACAAAATATTTTTAATTTGAAAATAATAAAATTTAATTTAAAATAAATAAATGACAAATTATTTATATATAATGTCCACGAAGCCAAACAGACTATGATACGCCTCTGAAAAAGCTATTCAAATTCGTCATGGTGAGTATTAATTCAAGAAGTTCCGTACCGACCCAAGGAGGCATTGACTCCAATTGATTTATGGGCCCAAAAATTGAAGTTGGTGCAGAGGTGTTATTTATAGAGTCCTATGTTTCACACTTTCGAATTTAGTTGCACATGCGGATGTTAAGTGAATTTCATGCGGAAACAAACTTCACCTTTTAGCGAGGTTGTCGATTGTGTATGAAAGCTTTTACAAAACAAGATCTTGGACTTGAACTGTGTTTGTAGTAAGACCATCCAAAACACAATAGAAAGGAATACGATGCTTGACATACATTATTAAAAAAGAAAGTGGGGAGTTAAAATTCCCAATTTCAAGGACATCTTGCATTATCAACCTCCATTAAGTAGATTGTATAGTTAGCCTGAAGCATCTTGTACTCGTTGAAAAGGAGCAGAAAGCTTTCATCATCCAAGCCAAACTTCCCCCAAAAGTCATGAAGAACATACTTTCTACTTTCTACTGTCCGAACTGAATGCTAAAGGTAATATTCTGGTACTGGTCTTCAACCAAGCAGCAGAATGGCAAATGGCCTATATTAACTCATACCAGCACATCACTTGAGGAAAATGACTAAGTTACCTTATAATCAAGTTACATCAGAAAATAACTTGAAATGAATGATATAGACTTCAGACAAATGAAACAGTGGCATTCGGTCACAACATATAGTACCAAGATGTTGCTAGCTCGTTAGAATGTAAGAGCATGACAGGAACTCTGTTAAAATTTAGATTTAGTTCAATATAAGTACCCCCATTTGGTTGTACGATAGCATATCCAATATGCAACTAACAAGAGAAAAACCAATTTTCTTAATCTTTGTTTTCCTTGTAGAACTCAAATTTTACAATATAAAGACAATTGCAGGATATTACGAGATATTATAATTTGTTCTTGCCTGCTGCAAATATCAGAGAAATTGGATCTTCAAGGAGAAAGGTTTATTAAAATGAACCCATCCCTGATGATTCAAGTTCTTCAGCTAGAAAGCTACAAGCAAATTTAAGCTTCATCATTCCCATTTATACAAAATGTGACATACAAAATCAAAATGCTAGCTAACAAACATGCAGCCGCTTCAATAATTTATAATCTCTTGAAAACCAGGAATGTATGAGATAGGCCCTATATCAAATAAGCGAGCTTCTGTCACAACTCACCACCAACAATTGAAGATAAACAATTATCATGATTTAGCTGTCACCACCAAAGGCCGAATATCAAGAATTCTAAGCTGATCCGGAGTCGGATTGAAGACGTGCAATGAGATCTCTGTTTAACATAGCAAGGTATTCCTGCAAAAGGTGCAACAGTCAGACGAGAAAAAATAATACCACCCCAACTTGTGATTTCTATACAGAATTAAGCAACTTACGGCACTTACTTTTCCAAGAAAAACTGAAGAACATTTACCTGGCCAGCATGAAATGGCTCAGAGCACACACCATATGGTAAAGCTACTTACAAATTTTACATATCATAGGAACATATACAAAAGAGCATTGCAACATATGACAAACGAATGCATTTTTTGTCACTGTAGGAAAAAATATCAAAGATTGTTTAAATATAAGATATATCTGACAGACGATATTACTAGAAAGTAGTTGATAAAAATACACTGCAGCTATCATAGATAGTAACACCAACCAATAAAGAAGAACCATCGAGCAATTTTAGTATAAAGCTATGTTTACCAGTCTCTGTCTGGAGACAGATCTGCATCCAATCCAGTCAATACTTTGGGCCAGTTCACCTGTGGGGGGACACAAGTTCCTGTCAAATCGAACCAAATTCACCCCCGATGAACCCAGGCGAATCATGGTAAACCCACCAGGAAAAAAAGTATTTTTAAAATACTTTTTTTTATTATTTTTGTCTTGTGCCACCAAATTATTTGAATATAAGATATATCTGGCTATCATAGACAGGAGCGTCAACCAATAAAGAACAGCTCTCAAGCAGTTTTAGGATAAAGTTACGTTTACCAGTCTGTCTGTCTGGGGACTCAGATCTGGATTTGAATCGAGGCTGTAACTCTGGGCAGGTTCACCTGTGGGGACACTTTATGGAACCAGATTTGTGCCTGATGAACCCAGGCGAATCCCAGTAAACCTGTAATGTCCCCTTTTTGGGATGATATCGTTTATGATTGGATTAGCCTATTATTGGCCCTCATAGGCTAAGACAGACGGCTAGAGGGTCCCAGTTGGCAGTGCAAGAGGCTTATTCCCATTCCGGAGGTCAAGTGTTCAGGATTGCTCTTTGTTTGGTTCAGTTTGGCACACTTACTATTTATAGTAAGTAGTAAGTGACTATTTCAGGAAAGTCATGGTTACTATTTATAGCAGGGCACCTGAGCAGGCTATGATTGCAATGCACAATTGGTTTGATTAGATAATGAGGGATTTACTATTTATAGTACGTCAGTCTATTGATAGAGGCCAACCTTACTATTTATAGTAAGGCACCCTAGTTAGCGGAGTTATTTTCGTAAGTGACTTTATAAAATGACAATATAAAGTCATTTTAGTCATTAAAGCTCACAAGCTTGTTCGAGAAGCTACTTCATAAGAAGGAATTAAAAGTAAAGAATGTTTTATCCCACATTGCTAAGAGTACAAGCATTCACCTACTTAAGAAGCTAAATAAGCAAGGCTATCCTTTCATTTGAGATATGTTATGAGAATTTTATATGCAAGCCATTTCATCTTGTTGCTGAAAGTCAGTGACTAATTTCTAAGGACGAAAAACCCTTAGGAAGCTGAAGGTTGGATGCAAACCCAGACCTTTTTGTGAGTAGATTTATTTCAAAGTCTACCATTGAAATCAATGTTTAAATTAGATTCTTGAATAGCAAAGATTACAGACAGTAGAAGAGCAGGTACCATTCAAGAGGAGACATCCATTCTGATTTCTACAGTTGAATGAATGATTGAAGAAGCAAATTCATGCTACAGATGATCGAACTGGGCTGTAATGGAAGGTTTTGAGCCATATTTCTGATTGCAGTCTGAGAATATCCAAGCACCAGGTCTGAAAGTGACTGTCGGCAGCAACTAGGACACCCCACACCTTATGCTGTAAGCTGGAACATTCTTAACTTGGCACTCATAAAATCACCAGTTGACAAAGTAAGGATTTTGTATGTTTTGTCAAGTGTTCCCTTTTAATTCTGTAGCAGCAAATACATCATTGTCTCTGGATTGTATGCAAATTGTATGACAAAATGCCACCACCAATCTACTCCAAATATATATTATTATATATACTATATTATATTATTACATAATATATACCTGTACCTGTACCCATACCCAAGGAAAAAAATGTCACACCCGCAAATTTGTACCTGATTCTATATCTATAACCATACCCGAATCGGCAACTTAGTTTAACAACTATGTGAATATACCTTAGCACCCAAGACCCCTCCTCCATCGTTGCCCTTAAAAATTTTATGACACACTAGTCTACATCCACTGTGATGAACCTCGCCATCCTTGAGCTCTCTGCCACCACAAATCTACTCCAAATTCTCGTCTTTGATGTAATTTTGCAGCCAACCCAAACCCTACTCCAAAACCAAGCCAAGGATTCTTTTCAAGAACAAAGTGCTCTTCCATGTGATCCTCTATGCTCAAGGAGGGATGAATGAGATGAAGAGAAGATAAGCAGGAATTTATCCACCTCATGGCCACTAACCCTAATAATAAAGAAGTCTCTCAGTAGGGAAATGCCAAAACCTGCCAAAACATTCTCCAAAATGCCTTCCAACTCGCCCAAGAACTATTCCAATTAAGTTTTCTACACACGGCCTCTGTCATTTCTTTTGTCTCACCCAAATCCACTAGTAACATTAAGAACATCAACATGATATTGATATTAACTCTATATCAATGGTCTGCCCTCATAAAGTCCTCATCCAATACTTCCTTCACTACGTGTATGATCAATACATGATGCGTCTTAAAGATGCACTTCAATCTTTTCTCCAAGACCTCCATAAGAAGGCCATTTGTCTATGCTAGCAAGTAAGCCTTAGTGGAGGGTCCATCTCTCCAACCTACACAAATTGCAGAGTGTCTTTGTGGCAACAACAGATGGACTTATTAAAGCTCCTTCCACACAAGCCACCCACACAATCATTTCTCAAAATGCAAAGACACCTCCACCCCGTCACTCCTAATAATTAATCCCTCTATCATGACACGATTGTATAGATTTTGTACTCGTCCTTACCTCCTTCAAGTAACCTAGGTGTACTTCAAGTTCACATCCTTCAATGATTACTACCTCAACTGCCAATTAAGTCACCACCTTTGCCAACTAGTCAACCACATGATTACCTTCTCAGTAGATGTGGGTAAGTCTAAACTCTTTGAATCTTCTTTTAGTCTCTCATATTGGCATTGGCCATTTCATTAATCTCTAGCATGGAGTCTTATTTTGGCAGATAGCATTTACTATTATAAGAGAACCCCCTTCTAGGTGAGCATGCTTCACATTCAATTTGATTCTACAGTATAGGCCAAGAAGATCTACTTGAAATTTAGCATCTTCATTCATTCTAAAAAACAGTTGTTTCGATACTTTCCTCAAGACGTTAGCTTCATGATCGCTGACAACACGCCCAGCTCCGCAAGTTTCTAGGCTACCTCTAGACATCCCATCAAAATTTATATAAACCCACCAAATGTCCAGAGATATCCAACATACCCCCAGCCTCGAATTAACAGCGAAATCAACCTACCTAGCCCCATATGCAGGGAGAACCACAAGCCTTGGCCACCTTTTCATTAAGTCATCAACCCAGTTTGTAAACATGCTCTTCTATGATTTCAAATTTCTTCCCACATTGTTGCCTAATTATGTGATCAGCACTTTGATTCTGCTAACAAGGTCCTCTCTCGGCATTTCTCTCTCTTCAAAGATTCTTTTGTTTCATTCTTTCCACAATTCTGAGATAATAGTATCCAAATGCTTGAAAAACCTGCCCTTTTATGTATGATATTCCCTTACCTCTAGAGGAAACAGGCTCTATCAATTAAGCTTATGCATTATTCCTTTCTAGCAAAACTCTGCATAGTCACAAGTTAGAAGGATATGATATGTCAATTCATCTTTTGTTTACATAACACACATCTAGGACCTTGAATACCAAACTTCCATAGTCTACCTAGTTAGAATCTTCTTTTGTAGTGCCACCCACACGAACACTCTTGCCTTTGGGAAGCAATTATTACTCCACATTAAATGAGCCAACCAATTTCGCTCTTCAATCACTACTGCTTTTAGCTTAAAACCAATTTAACTTTGTAATTTCCAAATTTTGAATCACCTAATAACATCCTCACTGCTAAATATTACAATTGCCCTTTCTCTAAGCAGTTTATGTATTTCCTCTTTTTGTTCTTTTGGAGCATTGATCTCCTGTAAGAATTTCCATTTTCATTGTTCAAAGACATTGACCTCCGAACAATCTATGTAGTCTCTCACTTTGTTGCCCAAAGATCTATTCAGTATCTCTTTGATTGTATCCATCCTCTAGTTATTCTTTAATGCCACATGACCCTCCCAAGAGTCTGACTAGATGGAAGCATTGTGTCCATCCTTAATATCCCGATGATATCTCTGCAGGATAATATGAAGTTCCAAATAGAGGATCCCCGTAGCAAGTCACTGGTTGTGAAGATTCTTGTTGGGTTGGCTAAGTCTAAATATTTTTGCTGCAGAATTTGCACCCATTTTTGGTTGCTTTTGGTGTACATTCTCCATACCAATTTTGCCCCCGTCATCAAGTTCATCATTGTCAACTATCTTAGGTCCACTCCTCCAGCCTCTTTTGGGTTACATATCCCAAGAAATAAGAAGAAATTTCTTCTAATCCGATGTTCCACTCCAAAATAACCTTCTCACACTTGTTTGATCTCTTCTTCCACATTCCACGAGAATTTCATGCAAAACATCAAATAAATTGGAATTGCAGAACTAATAGCCTTCAACATCGAGATTCGTTTTGTTGAAGGACACTATTTGCTTTTCCAAGCTTCCATCTTTGACTTGCAGCTGGTCACTAGGGCTTCCCAATAGCTATTCCTATTCAATCCTACAAAAAGCGAAATGCCTAATAATCTTCCCGATAGGTTAGCAACCTGGAGCTTAAGAATTATAGCAATGTCTCTCAACTTATAGTCGTGTGTTGAAAAAGTATACCTTCAATTTCTTACAGTTCACCTTTTCTTGATTAATATTGCCTCCTTCTGGCATGCCACACCAAACAACATGGTGTCGTCAACAAATTGTTGATGAGCGACTACCTCCACTTCTGGTGCAATTTTTATACTTTTTAAGCTCCCCTTCTCTCTTTCTCAACAAATGCTTTTGCCTAAAGCTTTGGCCATGATTATGAAGACGAATGGGCCAAATTAGGCCACCCTATCCTAATCCTCAAGACAAGGAGAAGAAGCCTTGCAGGGATCCATTCACCAAAACCGAGAATGTGGGGTATGAGATACATCTATTGACCCATTGAATCCAACTTTTGCTAAAGCCGAATTTTCCCATTACCTCCAACAAGAACTACATGTCCAATTGATCATATGCCTTCAAGATTTCCAATTTAATTATCATGTGTTCAACTTTAGTCTTTCTCACTATGTGGATCACTTCATGTACAGTTGCAATCCCTTTCACTATTGACTCCATGTGAAAAAACGCTTTGTTCTTCTAATATGATGCCCTCTAGAACTTCTTTTAGTCTATTTTCCATTAGCTTCATCACTATTTTACAGTGTTACATAGAGATATTGGCCCAAAATCATTCATTGGTGACATCTTCCTCTTAGTAATTAAGGCAAGGAAGGTGTAAATCAATTCTCCTAGCATTGTAAAAAAATTATTTGACTCCTCTAATGGTCTAAAGAGATCCTTTCCAAAGATTTCCCAAAATGTCTAGTAGAAACTTGTCAGGAAGTTGCCTAGGCCTGGTGCCTTATCAAGGTTTATTTGAAAGGTGACCTAATTTCCTTGAAGAGTCTTTCATTTTGCTCTAAATAAATCAGTGAAGGAATATTGTCTAACACTTCCGCTCTATTCGTGATGTTTGGGGGGGTTTCCCTATTCCACAATTCTTCAAAGAATTTCACTTCTTAATTCACCTCCTTTGCAATTTGTACCATTATCCCTTCAGAATTAGTGATATATGTTATCCTATTCCTACATCTATTTGCTTGTGTTGACAAGTGAAAAAAATCGGTATTTCTATCGCAATCCTTAAGCTAGACCTCCCTCCACTTTTGCCTTCAAAATACTTCTTCCCTAACAAGAATTTGAGTACTCCCTCTTTAACTTCATTTCTTGCTCGAAGTCATCAACACTCATTCCACATTGCATTATCTTCTCATTCAGTAGTGAAATATATTTTTCCAATCTTCCCTTTTACAAAAAGATATTCTTATGGTGAACCCTATTCATTCCTTCAA
Organism: Cryptomeria japonica; assembly: GCF_030272615.1. NCBI lineage: Eukaryota > Viridiplantae > Streptophyta > Pinopsida > Cupressales > Cupressaceae > Cryptomeria > Cryptomeria japonica. The sequence continues at coordinate 29,691,768 of NC_081409.1, read as the reverse complement.
TTGATTTTTGATAAAGCCAAGCTTCTTGGCAAAACTAGAAGAGTTTTGAGCCATATTCTATCGGAGCCTTCAACCACCACTCCACCTCTCTACTTCTAAGGTCCTTATCCCTAAGCCACATGTTTTCAAATTTAAATGGGCACCTCTTTGAGGCTTCAAATTGGAAGAGTTGTAGTTGCATCAAGTAGCGATCAGATCCAACAAACGGAAGAATGCAAGCCTTGTATACTGCAAGAAATGTTTCCCAATCCCTTACCAACAAAGATTTGTCCAACCTCTCTACTAAATTGATGAAACCATTTCTTCTATTCCTCAAAGTAAAGGTACCATGTTTAGATCTTACATCCCTTAAGGAGTTCCTCTCTACGAAGTTGCAGAAGTCTACTTGCAATTGGGACTCTCGACTCAAACCCCCTCCCTTCTCAGAATTATAAAAAAGTTGCGTTAAAATCCCCTACAACAACTACCTTTTTCCCTACCATCTTTTGTAGAAGATTTGAGATTTGATTCCATACATCTTTTGTCTTCACCATTTGTCATTGGACCATAAACATTAAACAGATAGATTTCCTCTTCCTCCCAATTCACTTTGAGTTTAAATAGCTGCCAATTTTGGTTGGATGGCACAGATTCTTCTGAGTCAGTTTGGATTCCAACAAAATCCCAATCCCCCAAAGCACCCAACACCTCCACAAAAGATTACTAACTAATTTAGTAATAACTCAATTACTAATTTATTTTTTAAAATTTAGGTGTTTTTTTTTAATAGCTTGTTGAGTCCTAATTTGCATCCAACACAATTGTGTTGAGATGACTTGTGAAGGTTTGGAAGCCTCTTTTTAGCCATCAACCAAAGTCGATACTTGTGGAGGCAACCCAATGGCCAAAGGGCAACAAATGTAAAGCAAATGATCCTAAATGACACTTGGTCGGACTAGATGGAATATCGTCTTAATTTCACAGAGCCAATCATAAGTATGATTCATTTTATTGACATGGATAAAACAAGTTTGAAAGATACATACAATGGCATCAACTTAATGATTGAAATAATTAAGTCCATCATAAATGAAAAAGAGCAAGATCCTCAAGAAACTCTTTTTTTCAAAGGTGTGCAAAAAATTGTGTTAAGTGCTCGAACAAAACGACCACCATACTACATCTTATCGCCTTTGCCTTGAATCCCAAATTTTACAAGGGCAAGATATTTGCTATTTTATCAAGGATGCCAACATTTAGACATGCAAAAGTAAGCAAAGGGTATAGGAAAACATGTATTAAACTCTTCTCAATCCTAAGGACATTTAGTTACAAATAAGTATTGAGTTTGTAGCCTCCAATGGTCAAGTGTTGTTGTTCTCAATGACAGGTACAGGAGGAATACTTACACTTGGTAGTACCTCAATGGCCATACATCACTACACCTCTAGACTTTTGCCATCAAAATTTTATCACAAGTTTCTTAATTTTTATTGCATCATCTAAATTTGAATTGTTTTTTATTTTCCAAATAACAAAACTATTAGTTTCAAATTTAAAATTTGATATACAATATTATAGTTTAAATCTCACTTTGCCTCAATAAGTTGCTTATTCCTCGTCATCTAAGCGAATTTTAGTACATGCTTCATCCACTCAATGAAATTCAACCAATTGGTAACAAGGTAGAGGAGCTAGTTTATGTGCATTCCATCTTGTGCCTTCTTACTCACAAACAAAATGAGTGCATGGTGTTAAAGTTTAGGATCAGATTAGATAGATAAAGATTCAACATAATGCATAGAATTTACCCTAGCCATGAGGAATTCGATCTACTTATTGATGAATGTACTTCGATCTGCTAGATGTGTGTATATACCTTCTTCGATGCTTGAATGAACTCTTCGATCTTCATTTATATACGATTGGAGTCTTCTCATCAAGAATCATCCCTCTTCACAAGAGGAACGATATACATAGAGTTGGCCTTCTTCAATATGGAGGCGACCATACACATGAAAGGATACATCCCTTCATTAAGCCGGCCCCAAAGATAAATACCTCTTGGCGGCAATCATATTAATGACTATTATGTATATCTCCTACCGCTAATATTGGGTATGTCAACACTCCCTCTTTAGCTAGGGAGATATCTTCTCATATAACTACCAGTCACATCACCTCATTGTGATGACTAACACAATGACTACACTCATTTGTATGAAAGAAGCTTATCATCTCATTCTGATAGCATATCACCTCATCGTGATATTTGACACCAATGGCTACTCTCATATGTGGAAAGGAAATATATCACCTCACTGTGATATCAAGAAATCATGGCTTCTCCCATGGATGGTGTAAGAATAGATATCACCTCACCGTGACATCAACCATTATGGCTTATCCATAAATATTACCTCACGTGATATCCACCATTATGGCTATTATATAGATATATCCTCACGTAATATCCACCATTATGGCTTATCCATAGATATCACCTCATGTGATATCCACCATTATGGCTTATCCATAGATATCACCTCACGAGATATCAACCATTATTGTGAGATTGTCACCTCACAATGATGGTAAGATGCACAAGTGTTCATCATTGTGAGATCGTCACCTCACAATGATATTCACCATGGCTCATCCAGAGGGTAAATAACACAAGAACATGAAAATTACCACGGACTCTCTCACGTGGTTTTGTCATGGTGTCACACACATGACATCCACCATGAACCATATCAGAGGGTGGAGAAAGGGCTTACACCTCAAGTCTCTCTCAAAGAGAAATGCATTAACAAGAGTTTACACTTTAAACATCTTTCTCAAAAAGAAGAATGCATTAGTATAAAATGTAAATATACATCAATGATGCTGAGACTCAATCTTAGCCAGGGCTTTATTCTCCACCACTCCAATCTTTGTCTCGAAGATGCACAAACTTCACTTTGACATGAGGCTTGGTGAGAATGTCAGCCATCTGATCATCAGAGCTAATGTACCTCAACTGAATAGCACCCTTTTGCACCATATTTATAATATGGTGATATATGATCTCCTCATGCTTCGACGAGTCATGAAATGCAAGGTTGGAGTCTTCATTACTCTTGGTGAATCCCAAGCACTCCAAGTATCCATCTATCTATGAATATCATGTCTTAGATGTCAGCATAAAGGCCTTTCAGCCTACTTGTATGGGACTCCATCTCATGAATTATAGTCCTCTGACTATTGATCATTAGAGAAACCATCTTGACATGGTCCACTGTTGAAATGTGGTGATTGATCAGCAAAATACTGTACACTCAGCACGTATCCTCGCCGGGGTCCGGGGGCGGAAGCCCCCGAGAAAAAAAAATTTGCCATTTTTTCGTTGATGAAAACCGACATTGTAATAAAACCCTAAAAAGGCCGACTTTGTTTGTTGCCCTAAAAACGCATGTTATAAGCGGCTGGGATGCTTAAGGCATTGTAAGGTTGATGTACTGTTTTTGTTGGATAATAAGAAAGATTGGACGATTGTGTATGGTGGACGTAACCCATTGTTAGTTCATATTTGCTTCGGATCTACTTGAAACCCTAACATCCACTCCCTCTGAACAAATATGACCAAGATCCTTGGAAATCAAATGAAGCAGATCCTCTAGCTGCTCCCTCTGAAGGTCCAAGTACTGACATCAACCTCTTGTCCTTCTCGTCTAAGGTTGTCTCAGTTGGTTTGTCAAACTCCCTCTGAATGTTAATTCTTCCTCTTCGAAGAAACATCTCAAGCCATCAACTCAGTCCCATGACTGCAAGCATCAAGTTCTTTCTCCCTTGAGTGCAATCTCTTATGCTTCTTGGTCTATCCTTTCTTTATCTCGGAAGACCGCCTGCAAAACATGACCATCAATAGCAAGAGCAATACATCCAAAGCATAAAAATTGGTGGTTTCACTTATCAGTGAAGTTGAGCATTTAACAGGTCCTTCAGAAGTTGTGTCATAATATCATCACAATAATGAAAACCTTTTCATCCAAAGCACGACAAATATCTTCAACCACACCTACACTAAATTCACAAACTTGACATAGTTATGGAATTCTGTCATGTACTTAAGCAAGAGCCCCTATGGCCAACATTGCTTCGTCATGGACTGTTGCACTTCTGTAGGCAAATATTCGAAGAAGTAGAGCCATCATTTGATCAGCATATTGCTGAATAGCATATTTAGACCATTCACACATCCCAACTTCTGTATAATTACCTATTATGACAGGAAGTAACTACACTATAATGTTAGCAGTTTCTGCAGTAGAACACCTCATATTTTCATTTAAGATCTCGTATGCGGATTTCCTGAGACAAGAATCAGAAGCATCTTTTCTCTCTGATGTTGCAAGAAGAACATCAATTATATCTACATGGCATTAAGAATGAAGTATACAGATTGTAAATCTGCTAGTCTCCTCTTTTAATTCTTATAGAAATCCTATGTGCACAGTCTGCTGCAAATACAATCATAAATTTGCAACTCAAATTTGATCACAAATTCTTCAGAGACATGTCAAATAAATTTGTTTCAAAAAAATTTGCTTATGTGCCTAAGTCTAAACTTCACATAGAGATTGAGACACACAATCCAGGAACATCACCCTTCAAGTCGGGGCACGCCAACCCTTTCTGAGTGGTTCAGCTCCTAAATCTTCATATGCTCCTGTGACTACCAAAAAATACAAGTGACCCAACTCCTTTTCTGCACAAAGTGTGCTAAGGCTTTCAAATGATAAGACTATATGCAGCTGTCTCCAAAGACGGTGTTTTGCCCTCTGGTTTGGCTTCCACAGCTCCAATCACAAAAAGTAAAGGTGGATGGAGGTGAAGATAAAGCTCATACCGTAGATTCAAAGAGAACTGAGAAACTGTCCCGCCCCTCCAAGCCTTTCTCAGACATTGTGTGTTAGGTGGCGGAAGCTCCCAAGACTTGTGACACTGGCCTCATCTATCACTAGCTGCTGATATTCAGGGAAAGGTTAAGACCCTTGATTTGCCCCAAGACATCGCATGGCCTGATATTTGGGGATGAGATTTTAGAAGGAGAAGATCATTTCTTCGAAGTTGGTTCAATTTGTCGATGCAATCATTCATGGCTAAATACTGCATATCTACGCAAGTGGTTGTCAAGTAATTGGCTGCAATATACATGAAAACTGGCATGGAAATGTTCTCCTGTGCACAGGTCATTTTGATGGAGAATTTTAATCTCCCAAAGATTGTGTATTTTATTCTCATCAAAAACTTATAGACTTGGGTAAACACTTTGTTTCGCTTCAACCTTTGGCACTTACATTTCAACTCTCTCACTCGCTGAATCTCTCCATGAATTGTTGATTTGGGTTAGGATTTTGAAGCTTCCTATCTAAAATTTTGGATCGATTCATTCTTCGAACCTTGTTGACACCAGCAGTTGAACACGGTGCATCTGCCCTGCCTTGCTCATACATTGATCTGACACACCACCATGATGTCTAGAACTGTTGTTTGCCCATCTATCAATCTGATCGGATATTTCCTAACAACCCGCTCTGATACCATGTTAAAGTTTAGGATCAGATTAGATAGATAAAGGTTCAACATAATGCATAGAATTTACCCTGGTCATGAGGAATTCGATCTACTTATTGATGAATGTACTTCGATCTGCTAGATGTGTGTATATACCTTCTTCGATGCTTGAATGAACTCTCTGATCTTCATTTATATACGAGTGGAGTCTTCTCATCAAGAATCATCCCTCTTCACAAGAGGAACGATATACATAGAGTTGGCCTTCTTCAATATGGAGGCGACCATACACATGAAAGGATACATCCCTTAATTAAGCCAGCCCCAAAGATAAATACCTCTTGGCGGCAATCAGATTAATGACTATTATGTATATCTCCTGCCAATAACATTGGGTATGTCAACACATGGGAGCATGAAGTTGTGGGATGTAGAACCAGAGCAAACTAATTTGGATTTTTAACTACAGCACAATCTTCGCCTTTTTGTACAATCAGATGCCAAGCAAACTTTAAGTGCAAGTGGTGGTGGGGTTGCGTATGGTTATTCTAATCTACCGACATCATCTAATGTTAAATGATTATGCTAATGTTGGTCTTAATAATGACCCATATGACGCTGATTATTAATTGTATTATTTTTCCGTTGAACCAATGAATAATGAATTCAAAATATCAATCATGACATTCAAATTTTGACAAATTGATATTGAATATTAAATTTGTAATGTTTATCACGGTTTGTATAACATATGCATGATATGTGGTATTCTAAAGTTAATTCTTGTTTTTAGGCTACATAAATCTATTTTATTTATGATTTTTATATGTTTTTTGTATGGACATACCTAAATGTAATCGACCCCGAAAAAATTCTATCAAACTCCATACCCACACTCATACCCAATTCCGACTCAGCAACTTAGGTTTATTCAATTTTGTACTTGTGTGTACATACAACTTCTAATTTCTACTTTAGTCAAAGGGTGTAAGCATCTACTTATTGTCTTAAGTTCACAATTGCCAAAAGAGGATAGGAAAATCTTGTTTTGAGTAGAGGTGTCGATTCGCTTTTGCCCTTGCTTGAGAACTAAAACAATAGGCAATTAATTAGTTTTTTTGTTTGCAATGTATGTTCAAAACAGTAAGTCATATTGCACATATCGTAAAAAGCTGGAGGCCATGCCCTAACGTTCTAAGTTTTTTATTTTTATTTTGTGAAAGGGAGCTTCCCCTTTCAATTTAAAGAAAAGTTGATAATTTCCTACTATTTTGTTGTGTTGCACTAAAAGATGCGAATTAGAATGCTAACAAAAGAAAGCACAGCAAAATAGCAATTGCTCTCACTGCCCAAATCTCAAACACGTTTGCAAGTATTTTTAACATAACAACCTATCAAGTGTTGACATTTGAAACCAAGTCAGTTTCCACAATATTATGAATCGAGTACCCCTAAATTTGACTTTCATAATTACTTACATTGGCAAGGTCTTCAGTATTAGATAACTGATGGAGAACCTCAGAAGTGTTTCCTCCATTATGGGATCCATCATTTGCAGTGTAGAGTGCCATAGCATTTTCAACCATAGATCTAAACACCTCTTGAGGTGGATCATGATTTTCAAGTTTCTGGACAATCGGTTCCAAATTAATCTGCCACAGAGTCAAAAAATTCTGTCTTTAATGCTCCTTTTCAATAACCATGCCTTCCATAAGGCAAATATTCACAATAGAATTGAAGTACATGAAACAGATGAAATAAAAAAAAATTGATATTTTCTTTGCTTGGTGTCAAATGTCTAGCAAATGAAATGAGCATGAGAAAATTCTTGTTCTTTTATTAAGTTTCATATATAGGTAAATTACTACCACAAAGGAAATGGAACACTGGAAGTTTCACTACCTTCCAATGAAATATGCATAACCTCATTACTCAAATGCAAATAAATCAGAATCACAATTCACAATCTTTAAGATCGCATACAGAAGACTTAAATTGGCTAGTGTCATTATGAGTAGGACCTATTGCAACAGTAAAGACTGTATTATCACAAGGACCAAATATAATGATCCATAAATATATAGGTAGAACAATTACAAGTTTAAGTAATGCAGCAGAATTATTTGTAAATCATTTACACTGAAGTCAAAACATAAGTATTGATAAATTCCATTTCCAAGTATTTCGGTAATTTCCAACTACGCTGCAAGCTGAGTACAGGGTTGGATAGAGATTTGGGTTTGATGGTTTTCCCTGGTTCAGAAGGCTGGGTTCAGCTGTACGAGATGTAAATAAAATATTTAAAATATATAAATTATAAATATAATATATATATATATATATATATATATAAATTTATAAAATATAAAATATTAATCTATAAATAACATAATATAATTTATAATTTGAAACAAATACTGCACCACAGCATTGGGTGGTGTGTAGAGGGTGGATAGAACAATTTTCTGTGTTGAAATTTCTTTGCTTTCCAGAGGATACAGAAATTTGGGCTATGGTTGAGCTTGTGGATGACCAACATCCATGACAATACAGAACTTGATCTTCTCACAATTTGAGGACTACATGAATTGCTTAAAATTGAAAGAGAAAAATTGTACCGCATTCTTTGAGCAATAACAGACATAAAGTAGCAGTCTGGAGCACAAACTTGTAACATCCCTAAATTAAGATATTTCAATTGTATTGATAACTTCCTCTATTCCAATGGAACACTGTTAGTCACTGTGTGTTGATATGAAAGTCAAGGAAAAAATGTCCAAGGCATGTCAATATTATGGAGCTGCACAACAGCAGGCAAAGGCAAAAGCATTCACTATGCAGGCTCAAATAACCAAATGACGAAAGAGACATATTTATTGCAGCAAGACTGGAGTGGATGTAAACCATCCCATACAGTAGTTCCTTTAGCATCATTGGAAAAGAAAAATTATTTCTTTCTAAAACCATCTCTTCTTTTTTCTGGAAATGCCCAGGTCTGCATTTACCAAGAGCATACCTGGGTCATCTGAACCATGCCCTGGGTGTACCCAGGGTGAACCAATGCCCAGACTTGGAGTCAGACCCATTCAGGCTGGGTACAGAAATCAAAACTGGCAAATCCAACTTCAGAGCTTTCAGATAATCGCAAAATTAAAATGACTAACATATCCCTTAAGGGAAATCAAACCATGTTTAAAATGATAAATACCATGAGTTTCTTTAAAACAACCCAAATAACATACCTAACTGGCATTCATCACAGAAGGAGAAACAATGAAAACAAAAAAAGGTGGTGGTGTTATTGTGTCCATCACCAACTGAAAACTATATAAGGCAGGGCTCCAGCACAATGCTAATTCAAACTTTATATGCCTATAATTAATTTCTCAATTGCAATAACAAGTTATGAGACCATAAGTGTTTTGCACAATATCCAGAAACCATAATAACGAAAAAAAATCCTCCAGTCAGCAATGAGCCAAAAACACCTGTACACCAAGTGTTCATAAGGTATATACTTGATGCAGGCCTAAAGAGCTTAAGCTTTGTCGATTTCTTTTTAAAATCATGGATATTATTTTACCAGAAATCTAAATCTTCTCATAACCACACAATATATACATACAAAAATACATACACATGTTTATACATATATAGTAGTAAATACTATTTTTAACATAAGGCAAAAAAATTATAATAAAACAACAGATTACATAGTAGGTCTACAAATCTTAAAAAGACTCATAACACCAATTTCAGATTACATGTTTTGACTGTTGGAATTATTGTTGCCTTGATGTTAAAAAACTGGAGCAGCAGGAAAACCACTTTAAAAAAATAGTGATAATAAAGTTAACTATAGGGGAATAACTGGGAAGAGTGCCACAAGAACCAGCACACCAACTAAAACCAAGAAACCAAAGATGCATTGCAGTCAGCATTCACAAGAACACTAAAGTCTTCGCTTAAGTCCAAAACAGGGCAATCCTCACTATTTCCAATATCAACCTTGATGTCTTTCCAATTAGAAGCCAATTTAGCCAAAAAAATCAGCAACCTAATTTCCTTTCCTTCTAATATGGTTCCACCAAACAACATTGAAATAACAAATGAAGTTGTTGATGTCTGTCTTATGTTCATTCAACTACCAATACTAGAAATGAGAGGAAGACTTCTTTTGGAGTGATCAATCAAGATTTTAAAGTCAAATTCCAAAATAATATCAATAAAATGCTTTAGCTGAGCTTCTAAAAGAGCTTGGTGAATGGCCATAGCCTCAATCATTAGAGCCAAAACACCAAGACTACTAGCAAAGCAAAACTTAACCCTGCAAACAAACGTAAGTTGATATTATTGAAGGTTATTATTGGGGAGAAACCACAAAAATACCAAATCTCATCAAAATTCTAAATTCCCAACATGAACTCACTTGATAATCTTGACTCTGAACTTGATAGGTTTCTTTTGGACTCACCATAATTCTACCCAAACCTGACTAATATGCCTTTTTTGTACCATTGAAAATCTTTTAATTGAATTCCCACTAGATGTTACAACAAATCAATCCAAGGCCAATATCATACAATAGATTAAGACTTATAGCTTCAAGGAGTCATGGTTGAATCACAAGAGAGTCTAGGATAGAATCATAACTATTGCATGAGATTCCCAACAAATCACATCATAGATGGCAAAGGAAAGTGGCAAAGGGGTAGGCTAAATGAAGATAACTTCCATTCTATTCATCTTGAAGGGAAAGGATGCATCTATTAAAACCAAAAACCCCACATTTCTAGAGATTATCGTGATGAAGAAATATATCTAAAGCAGCAAGCCAGATGAAAGCATTAACATTTGGCCAGCATTTAGGATGCCAGACCCATTTCAAAAGCTTAAGAGTTCTTAACTTCCAGGGTTTCAGCTAAAATAATTTTATAAAAAATTTGCATTGCATAGATACTAGAACCTTTGAATGAATGAATGAAGGGATTCTTATAATGTCCACAAGACCAAGTGGTCTAAGGGACCAAGAGCTCCACAAAGAACACTATTTCAGATCTCTCTCCATGTCAGCTCTCTTTTTACTAATCTTGGCTAAGAAAGTTGTAGTATTGTGAAGTTTTGCTTCCTCAAACAACTTGCTCAAATTGTCCACCTTCAGATTGTTTTCAAACTGCTTGCGGATATCCTCATAAACCCCATCCAAGGATATCTAAATGCTTATCTAAAGAGACCTTCCAAGATGCTAAAATGCAAACCAATCGATCAATGAGAAGAGAGAATTGTTGACCTAGCCAAAGATCCTTTCCATCTCCAAATCCTGACACCATCCTACAGACCTCATAATAAAAAACAGAAACATAATTCCACCCAACTTCAACACATCTATATTTTAAATCAAGATAATCAAGGGAATTCCACACAAAGAGGGTTGTGTTGGACCCACACATCATCCCAAAAAAGAGCAAGGTTGCCCATTCTCAAAATCCAAAAAAAAGCCAGATTTAATCAGATTACTACCCAAATTAACTGCTTTCCAAATTTGAGAACCCCTACCAAGGATTGGCATCCTAGGAATGAAAGAATGATACTCCAAATTGAGGTACTTGAGCTTAAGGATTCTCCCCCATAAAGCCTGTTCCTCCAAGCACCGTCTCCAATATAATTTGGAAGCAAAAGCTATATTAATGAGGAGGGAAGATCCCATAACTAAACTTTTAGACAAACAAATTTTATCCCAATTAACCAAATGCTATTTCTTTTTCTCTGAATTGCCTTCCCAAAGAAACTTTCTCACCTTAGAATCCAAATCATTAAAGATTCTTTTTGAAGCCATAAGAGCCATAAATCTATAAACCAAGAGAGCTTGAATGACAACTTTAAAAAGGAACTTATGGCCAGCCAAAGAGAGGTATCTAGACATCCAATAATTGAAACGACACTGAACAGAAGCCAACATGAGTTGACATGAGTTATGATGATGGATCGCTCAATGTGATCCAAAACATCAACAAAAAAATATATTTAGTTGAATCCAAAAGCACTTTTACATAGAATATTAACAAATTGTTCCTAAAGGTGAGGAAAAAGAAAACCCAAGACTTGTGTTCATCTAAGAGCAATAGCTTCCTTGAGTGGCATTGCCCATCAAACAAGTGTGATTGACAAACTAAAGATGGGTAAGTGAATCCATACCTTGCGCAGTGTGAAAGCCATAAATACAGCAATAACATTTGAGGTGCTTCAAAAATCTACCAAGAACTTTCACCAAAATGAGAAAGAGAAACAAAGAGAGAGAATCTCCCTAACATGGGCCTCCTTCAGAATGAAAAATAGCAAAAGAACCATTTAAAATCATAGCAAAAGGAAAAGTATAACAAGCCAAGACGCACTGAATCCAATTATCATCAAAACAACAGGCACATAAGATGTCTTCCAAGAATTTCTAGAAGACCCTATCATAAGCTTTAGAAAGATCAAGTTTCATGAACATAGAACTTCTGTTGTTAGCATGCATAGTATGAATAGCTTCCTCGACAATAACAACATCATCGAGGATTTGGCATCCTTGAAAACAAAAAACCCTATTCTAGAGAACCAGTAGTAGTAGTTTAAGCCGGTCAGCAATAGTTTTGGAAAAGATCTTTATAGATAGTATTGCAAAGAGTTATGGGCTGGACATCAAAAAATTCAAAACACAATCTTTCATAGGAATCAAAGCTAGAAAAGAGTTTTTAAGAGCTTTTGATATTTGTTTGAAGGTGCATAGTTCCTTAAAACCTCCAAAATGTCATCTTTGACACTATTCCAAAAAGCTTGAGAGAACTTTATAGGAAATTCCTTTGATTCTGTTGTTTTATCTTTTCTTATTATAAAAATCACCTACTCTACCTCATCCATGGAAATAGAGCCAGTGAGAAAGGAGTATTTTGAGGGGAGGCAAATCTAGGAATACAACTCAAAATGATATGTCTATTATTAACAAAGAAATTAGTGGGTGATTTGAACAACTCACAAAAGGGAGAAACAACCTCTAATTGGATATCATGAAAAAAAAATGATCTATACACTTACTTGGCAAGAAATAGCCTTATACCTATACACTGCTCTATTAACAAATGATATATACACTTACTTGGCAAGAAATGAGAGTTGTTAAGAATAAAAAGTTCCAGGCAAAAATGATAGACTTACTTGGCACCAATCTCCCCAAAAAGGGGAAGGTCTTGTGTTGTATGGTTTTGCTTCTCATTTAAAAGATTAGCATCTTAAATTTACCTTGACTTTCTTGATCTTGCATTATTTCACCATTCCCTTGATTTGTTAATATCCATTCCGATTTTCATTTTGATCCTCTTGAAATATGGTGGATATTTCTCCCAAAATAGTAAACTTATTTTTATTTCTATTACAAGCTTTAGTTCCTCTAGGATTGGGAGGAGATCAAGCTTTAACTTTACTACAAGCTATAGTAAAGCCATTGAAATTGGGACCAGCAATAAACCCTTGATTATCTTGTTGAATTTTTTGTTTATACTTTTTATCCTCTTGTGCATTCTAGAAGATATGAGGCCTTGTCTTATTATTTAATATTTGCTTTAGGCATTTATCATTATGTAGCATGCATTTAATGTTTGTATCAACGGTAGTTGTCATCCTACCTCATCACCTTGCCTATATAACCAAGGCTCATTTGTACATTGTAATAAATTAATTGAATCATTTTTCATATCATCTCAATCTCATGTTCGAACATTTTCTTGTAGAAGGCATGTTTCTTGGTCGATCCTTTGAAGTGTGCGCAGCTTCATTATGGATTCTTTATCATTTCAACAAGTTCAACACAAATTTAGGCATAAATAAAAAATCTCCCTAGCAATATGCAAGGTACCTAAATGAGATTATAATAACCCAATGAATCACCCAAAACTTTTAGCAGTTCATCTTTCCAAAAACTCAACACAACACAACATAAATAGACAAATCCAAACCAGACCCTTGAAACGGAGTTCCACTGTCAAGATAAAATCTAGATGGTGGATTTGGAAAAAATTTGTTGTTTTTGAACTAGATCTGCAAGAATATTCATTGGCCTCATGCATGAAATAACTTAACATGGCGATCAAGCACAACTTGTCTAAAGGAGAGGTAAGGAGGACATAGAAACTCATGTGGGTCAGCCAAGAAACTGCAGCCCAAAAAATGGCAAAAAACCAAAAAAAAGGAAGAGAAACAGAACCAGTAAAGACAGAAAGTAGAGCATGCAAGAGAGCTGATCAAAATTAGTTCAGGGGAGACACAAGATCAAGACTGTGTACGTGTGCGCATGTGCATGTTACTAATATAGATATCTTAAATAATCTATCTAAAGAAATGAGATATCAATTGAAACTATTTTATTTACCTTAAAATTATTATATTTTATACTAAATTATATTTACCACATACAAAAATATTTAAGTTATATTGTATCTACATTATTTTTTTTTTTCTTTGATGAAATTTTTTATTTTATAATTAACATCTAAAACTTATAATTTTGATGAATGTATATTTTGTTTTATATGGTGTTTACTTAAAAAATATTAAGTTTATAATTAATATTCATATATTGACATGTGAATGGTTGTCAAATATATTTACACACTCACACCATTTCACTTCACCCCTTGCTGCCATTGTAGAATGCCTCTCGGCATTAATTAATTATTATCATAAAGGCCATGTCTGTTCCTTACGGCTGTTTTCCTGTATCTTTCCTTTGGATGAGTTGAGATAGTAAAATTATGGGATTTCTACAGAAGATCCCGAGGTTCAAATGCCCAAGAGAAGTTTACTTATTTATATATATAACAGCACTCCTTTTCAATGGAGAAAATTCTGATTAAACCAAGAGTATGAGGATCTATTGATGTTATTCCATCATTCAAATATAATATTTTATAATCAAAGAGGCTAAAGAGAAAACCAACAAACCAGAGAATTTTGATTAGCTGCATGATCATCTTCAGTTGAAGCCTCTGAATTTGAAGCTCTTGATTGTGCTTCAGAACCAAGTCCAAAAGATGTACCGCCTGAAGTACCGCCAAGAACTTGAGACATGATAGGCATCATCTGTTGCATAACTCTTGAGAAATCAAAGCCACCTTGTCTTCCAACCATTCCCGAAAAAGCATTTTCCAATTCTTCACTGTGTTCTCCAAGTTGCTCTGTCATTTGTTGCATTGTATTTCTGAGACCTGGGCTTTGTGTAACCTGTTCTATTATGTTACTTAATTCCCCTGGAGCAACTGTACCTGTCTGTTCTGCCACTCCTCTTAAAAAATTGTTCACAGTTGGAGTGCGGAGAAGTTGAGACATGATATCCCCAATGTCCACTCTTCCACTACCACTGCGTCCTCCTGGAGCCATGCTTCCAAACATCTGTGCAAGCCCACCAGGCAGTTGCCCTGGTAACCCATTTTCATGTGCTCTGCGATCATTTGAGACACTGTTGGGAATATGGTCTTGTTGAACATTTTGTCCCCTTTCAATAGACAACTCTCTCTCTTTATCACCTGAGGGTGCTGCATCATTATTTGCTGGTAATTTGTGGGTTTGTTTAACACGCTTCTGAGGAAATTCACAAACCATTAACTAACTTGCAAGAAGAAAAATAAAGATGAACTCAAAATATATACATGAGGAAAATATTAAGTGAGCCCAAAGAATTTGCTTAGAACAAAGATCTCGTGTCCAGATAAATTGCTCATATACAGACTTAATGAAGGATCACTAACTACCTACATTAAAAATTAAAGACCAGAGATAACTTATCCAGGATAATGGAGTTTTGAGGCACCTTAGAAGGTAGAGGCTGTAGTCCCCCAAGACCTAATCCTGCAGGTACTGCTGTGTGGGCATCAGATTTTGATTGCAGTGTTTTACTTTGAGAATTAGTACAGCTGGTTGAAGCAACTTCTTTTCCCGATGTAGAAGCCAAATCACATTCCTGCATATCAATATCTGCGGACCTCAAACCTGATCCCTTTTCTGTATTTGTATTTTCAGATTGCCGTAAATCCTTCTTGTCCTCAAATTGCTTCACAAGTGACTTTGGCTCATTTGTCGTAGAAGTCGACTCATTCCTAGAGGATACACCGGCAGTTGACTGTTGTTGATCGGACTGGAAAGTAAGGAAAACATTATACAGAGGCGGCAAAATGCTAGGGAAAAAATATTCATATTTTTGTCTACCAGAATCAAATCATCTTGCTTCTAATACCTGTTGTTGATTGTCTCTTCCAGATCTGCCATAAGTTCCCATCATCTGCTGCAATACAGCATTTGCAATATATGCCATTTCATTGCTGCCAGAAACAGGAATATTGCTGATGTTATCATTTCGTAATGTATCTTCTCCATCAATATCTGTAGCTGAATTCTCATGAGATAATCCTTGATTCATTATTTCTTGATCTGTCATTGTGGCTGCACAATCAGCTAATATCAGCACACAAAACACTTAATTAACTTTTGACTATAATAGCTAATAGATTTGCACTAATCCACTATGTTTCCGACAAAATTGTTGCAAGTCACCATTTAGGAGACAAGATTTTTATTACATAGCATCACACAATGACACTTTTTACAAAAGCATCTAGTTAAGATAATCTCCAATATTGCACAAGCATCATTCCTATACTTACCACTCTGATTTTGAGTGTCATGTTGTACAGAAACAGGAGTGTTAGCGGCTGAGGGCATTGCAGGGACAGAGAAGGAATTCCGTGTTTGAATACCTCCCTCCACATTTTGAGCCTGGAAATTCAGAGCTTGCATGCCTCCTTGAAAATTTTGTGCTTGTGCTTGAATTTGGGCTAAAATAGAATTGGCCTGTGCTTGATCGAAATTCACTGTTCCTAGTGACTGTTGCTGAGCACCATCAGTACCATTAGATTGGAGCCCAATTGTTGCCTGTGCCAAACCTCTAATTGGAACACTTTGTGTAGAATTCAACTGCTGAATTGTTGTCAGAAGTGGATAAAAAACATTATTTGTTGCATTAGTTCCCTCAGTAGGAGGGCGCACAGGAACAGCTGCAACGACAGTCCTAACAGGCACTACACGGACTGACCCAGTCTCCCTGGAAGCTGCTATACCATTACCCACCTGATCTATCACTCCGGAACTTTGGGGAGCATTTGTTTGGTTTCCCTGATCAGAATTTGCAGCAGCACTTACCAAACCTCCTCCAGGAACCACCGCTGAACCTACTTTTAAGTCCAGCCAGGTTTCATTAAATTTCTGTGATAAGAAGTAAGATAACAGATTAACTAAATGCACTTGCCTGAGTGTATATGTATATTGATATTTCTTGGCACCTCTCCTGCACCCGCAACTCCTCCAGTAAACCCAGCAGTTGGGTGAGCAAATCCAGTTTGAAATGGCCCAAGACTACCACCATGCTGGAAAGGCAGTGGCTGCTGACCAAATGGTAATAGGATAGTAAATGTCATTTCTGTTGATGAAAGTTATGTTATATTTGCATGTGATGCCAAAGGCTCAACATGTACCTGAACCATGATAGGATTAGGCCCAGATGAAGATATGTAGACAGCAGGCCCAGCATTTACTACTGATTCATCCTGCATTAAAAAGACAATTGGAGACCATTATATTAAATATCACATCACTTGGAAAATGGAAAAAAGAAGAGAGAGCCCATTCAACAATGATAAGGAGAATCGTACATGAGATTGACCCATTCGCAATGTTAAAGTAGCACGACCAAGCTCCAGTAGCAATGCACCCAATTCTTGCATCAGTATTCCATCACGTAAAGCAGTAGACTGAATTTGGGCACGAATTGCTGTATCAGTCACTGTGGTCTCACCTTCCAGCAGCCCTGCAAGATGCTGACAAACACAAAAAAAACCACATCACACATCAAAAATAATCACCAGGCATGGATATTATAGTCTATTCATTCAGGAGTGAACCTAATGCTATTAATGTTCAAATATTAATCAATATACAAAACCTCTTATTATGATTAACCTAATGCCTTGTCAAGGTTGTAAAGGACAGTCAGGTCAGGCATAGGCAAACTCGCTCATTTTGGCAAACTGAACAATACTGGGGAGATTTACTGACATTGGTGAGCCTGAATAGAGGACTCACCAGAGACAATTACAAACAAAAAACACAAAGCATAAAGAGAAGAGTACGGTAAATGGGGCAAGTAAATGAAGTGTAATAAAAAATAAACTTAGAGATCACACCCAAATCCTAGGCACAAGGGAAATCAAATGGAAATCTTTGAGAACAAGGGATACAGTGGGAATGTCCCCTAGGAAACCGAGGACTGGGGATGCATCCTCATGTGGAATACAGCTTTGCACAGTTTGAGAAACAAATTCTACCAAGTGGAATTCTCTACTGGGTAACGGTGACAAACAATTTCAACCTGCAAAACAACACCAAAAAATCTTCTCCTAGAATTGTGGTTAATAAGGAATCTTTAGATCTACACACTATTCAGTTTTTAGCAGTACAAAGATAGTGGGAAATATTTTCATATTTTTGTTTTTGCTTTGACAACGTCAAACAGTATAAAACATTTAACATTTAATGATATCAGATTTCCACAATCCATAATTTCATTGCCAATGCTGTTCTTTCTGGATTAGACTGTGTGTGAATTTTTTGTATCAACGTTTGGACTCCATGATCCATCATCAGGATGGAAGAGAGCTAAGAGAGACATAAGATATTTTCTAATCACCTCAGCAATCAAACAATTTAATTCCCTTACAGGTCTCCTTATTGACTGTTATTTGCAAGAAACCCTTCATGCAGTACAACTTCACAGCAAAGACTGTAAAACGGGTAAATGAAAAAAAGAAATTTAGCTGTAGACTTATTGCTAAGATCTCAAAAATACAAATTTTTTATTATAAACTAGAGTTTGTTTACTAAAATATTCTACACTACTAAAGAATATCCATTGCATTAATAACTTTAAGTAATTGTATGGCACAGGTAATATATAATAATCAAAGCTTTCATATAGTTGGTATTTGACAGAGTTTGTTTGGTACAGAGAAGAGAGTTAAAATACAGCAGCCCTAACTTGACATAAGACTTGCAATTTGAACAAAAAAAATTACAGTTATCGGTTAACACAACCAAACTTCCAAGTCCTTACACCATTACCTACTGCAGACAAGGATTACCATAACATCAGCTTATAAACAAAACATTATTTATTTCAATGGTCTACATCATCCTCCTATTCAGCAACCACCAACTTGCCTTCAAACTTGATAGATTTCTGTGCTTGTGCCTGGGTGAGCTGAGTTTATTGGCTTTACTGCTCCTGAAAACAAGCCTGTTAGTCATCAAACTCACCCTTCAATGTTCCAACCGCAATTGCATTCTCCTTCCCCACCCCACCAGCATTGCTAACACAGAACACTGCAATGTAAAATAATGGTACACCAAAAGGTCTAGTCGAAGATGCATAAAAAATGCAACTGCAACCCCTTTTACATGGGAGAGGTGATGAGATTGACAGGAGGAGATGGCAGCTTCTTCTCATGCATCTTTGAATAGTCTTCTTCTGGCCATCCTCAGTTGACATTGGTCCCAGTAAATTTCAGGTAGCATCCTGCTTGCACAAATTCTGTAGGGGTGAGGCCTCATCTATAATTGACCGGATCTGAGATGGGCCATCCACAACATCCAAATGTCCCAACATCAGAAATGTGTTGTAGTGCCTAGATCATATAAGTCACATAACATGCAACATTGAGACAATTTCATATGTGTTGGCAGGAGATTCAGGCTTGAGAAAAACAGAGGAACTCTGTCCCTAACCTGCAAATGGATGTGTACAAACTCAAGGCTCACCTCTGTATCAACCTCTAGAGCCATATGATCCTCCAATTCAGGTGTTGGTGACTTGTGATGCTGATCTGGGCTACTAGATGACTAAAACTACAAATTAAATGGTTTGCGTAGTTGATTCAACCAGTCTTCAATCTACTGCCCAACATCCCCACAATAAGCTGAGGGTAAGTTGGTGACTTTCGTCATGGTGTGGTTCCTTAGGTGTAGAAGTAAGAGTCTGTATATATGTCATCCAAACCATGTGTCCATCTCTATCTTCATCCTCAATGTCTAAATCCTCTCTTCATCTTACTCCTTGCTTCCTCTTCCTAGCACTCTATATTCTTCCCTGGTATCCACCAACAAACTAGTAAGGTGTCCCCATCTTAGAATTGATCAACAACTCATATCATAAGCATCATCAAGAATGACCTCTCCTTCCACAGCCAACTATAAATACATTGCATCCAGAAAGTCTTATGGCATGTTTCATATAAAAGCCCTTAAGCTACAAAGAGATACTCATGGATCTTGACTGACAGAATCCCTCCTCAATTCTAAATCTCATCATACGTTAATTTGAGTATAAAGTCAGTCATTCAAATAACAATGTGGCCTGTCTGGTCACCACCAACAAACAATCATTCCTATGATGCTAAGTACACCTTGATGTTTTATTGTCCCTTAGCCCACGTTTGTGACTATTCTACAACCCTATCAGCCCAGCATAGTCATTTCGTTGCAAGATCTTTTGTGCCCCCTACCAATTGGTTGTCTACCTGACAATTCAAGTGAAGGTACATCAACTACTTGTGTGAAGTCCTTGGCGATGGTGATTTTGATTTCTTCTCCATAAACTGCACAAATGAACACCTGCTGTCCTAATGGTAATTGGATATCATCTGAACCAGGCTCAATCTCTCAAGAAATCAAATACGACATCTAGAGGATCTTGCAACCTTCACAATATCACCTTCAACTCATGGTCTTCATTAGTCAAGAAGGCTCTCTCAATTAAGTTTTTCTGGTGTAGAGATCTCCTTTACTTTGTTCTTTTTATGTAAGGGATTGTCCACTTTCTATTTTATTGTATTTTTCCATGTTGCTTGCTAGCAACTGTTACCCAAAACATCAAGGAAGTTTAAACCATAGATGACAAACTCGCCGAATACTCGGCGAGTCACAAAAACTCGCCGAGTTTTTGCCCCTGGCGAGTAGTAACGACTTCTACTCGCCAGGAAACTCGCAGAGTTTTTGGCAAAAACTCGCAGAGTTTTTGGCGAGTTTTTGCCAAAAACTCTGCGAGTTTTTGAAAAAAACTCGCCCGTGTTTTGTATACAGCCGAAAACGGCTTAAAACAAATTTGTTTTTTTGTTTTTCAATTGTGTTTTGGGCTGAGAAGGGGGAAACTCATTTGGAAGGCTTGGAAGGTGATTTGGGGTGGTTATTGAGTGATTCCAAGTGGATTTGAAGGGGATTTGAAGGGGATTTGAAGGGAAAATCAGATTCCAAGTAAGTTTTTTAATTTTTTTTTCTATGCTTTTTTAAAACAATTTGTTTATTTTTTGTTGCATTTAGATTGATTACAAATGATTCCTAGGTAGTCTAAATCATTTCTAAGTTATTTACACAAGATTTAACACAATTCTTGTTGAATTTTCACAATTTTTTTGAAGAATCTAGTTTTCAAAAAAAAATTCAAACCCTACTTTTTTTTAAAAAAAACTTCGAATGATGTCTAAATTTATTTAAACTAATGTAGATAGTTTGCTTAGTGCTAAATTGTTTAACTAAAATGTTAATTTTTTTTTGCACTTTGTATGTGTAGGTTAAGTAAGCATTAATCATGGCAAGGGAGCAATGGCCACTAGATCCATGCCCATCTGGATTTATAGGCACCCGTCCTAGAGGTGCTAGAGATGGGGCATGGAGGTATGCCTATGAGGGACCCGATCCTGGGTCAATTATATGCATACAGTGTGAGAGAATACTTCATGGAGGCATCAACCGCCTCAAATACCACCTTGCAGGAATAGATAGGCATGATGCTAGAGCATGCCCTGGGACCAATGAAGAAATAAAAAGACAAATGAATGCCCTACTTGCAGCTGGGGAAGAGAAGAAACTGCAAAGGGAGAGGGCAAAACTAGCCATGAGATCAGCCATAGCTAAATCTCAAGGTGTTTCTATTGACCTTGAAGAGGAAGAAGAAGCACTTGAGGGCATAGTGGGCTCTCGGCGTGGCCCACGTATCCGCAAACCGACCATCAGCTCACCCATTGCTTCTGCTTCCTCTAGTAGAGTACCTGGCCGGGGCCCTGTTCCACTTCCATCACAACGATCAGGTTCGATAGGTGATTATTTTGTGCCCAGAAACACACCTGGAGGACAACCATCATTAGAGGCTAGTGGATGGAATAAGGAGGTACATGAGAAAACTGACATTGCAGTTGCTGATTTTTGGTACTTCAACAACATTGCATTCAATGTGGCGGAGAATGCTTATTGGTTGAATTTGGTGACTGCTATGACAGTTTCAGTAAAGGGGTACAAGGCCCCTTCTCGCAGGGATTTGAGTGGGAGGTTAGTAAATTACTACATAGTCCACTTGATTTCATTTTTAATTATTTTTTAGATTTCTTGTTTATTAAATCAAAATTGTGTACTAATACCTAATTTCACTTTGCATTTACAGGTTGCTCACAAATGCAGTTGCTAGGGCAAGAGAAGTGATGGAGGATCAAAAAATTGATTGGGCAAATTATGGCTGCACCATTCTTTCTGATGGGTGGACAGATGGCAAGAACCGCACCATCATCAATTTTTTGGTCGCTTGCAAGGACAATGTAGTGTTCTTGAAATCTGTCGATGCCTCCAACAAGGTGAAAAATGCAGAAACATTGGCTGGAATGTTGGAGCGTGTCATCATGGAGGTGGCGGTAGAGAATGTGGTGCAAATCATCACAGATAATGCAGCAGCATATGTGTCAGCAGGTAGAATCCTTTTGAATTATCACCTTTAGGCATTAGCAATATTCTCATTTGTTGTGGGCTTTGTTTTACTTGGTTGCATATTTCTTAAGAATAAATTCTTCTTTTGCAGGAAGAATCCTCCAAGAGAGGCACCCCACTCTTTTTTGGACACCTTGTGCAGCACATGTCCTTGACCTTCTTTTGGAGGACATAGGAAAACTTGAGTGGGTGACTCCAGTTGTGGAAGATGCAAGGAGGATCACTAAATATATCTACAATCACCCTTGGGTCCTAAATTTGATGAGACAACACACGCAAGGGAAAGATTTGGTGAGAGCTGGTGTCACAAGGTTTGCAACGATTTTCTTGACGTTGCAAAGCATTCTTGCTGCATTGACTTCTTTGAAACAAATGTTTGTGAGTGGAGAATGGCTTAACTCACCTTATTCAAAGAAGCCTGAAGGAGAGGCTGTCGCATGCATAGTCTTCGACAACCAATTTGCACAAAGGGCTGCAGAGATTGTGAAGGTTGTTACTTCAAAACTTTAATTTTTAAATTTTAGTTATTTTTGATTCAAGTCTCTCATTACTAATTTGTAACTTCATTATTTAAATTTTGATCTTTTTGTAATTTGTATTTTTCAATTGTAGGTGTCAGAGCCCTTGGTTCGAGTTCTTCGCTTGGTGGATGGGGATAAAACCCCAATGGGATATCTTTATGAGGCCATGGATAGGGCCAAAGAGTCTATCAAAAATTACTACAAGGGGGATAGGCTCAAATTTGATCCCATTTGGGAAATTGTTGATAGGAGGTGGAACAATCAGCTCCACCAACCCATTCATGCAGCAGGGTACTTCCTCAACCCTCGTTTTAGGTTCGGGGGTTCTTACTCAGATTCGAATGGAGAAGTCATGGAGGGCCTCAGTACATGCATTGAGAGGATGGTACCTGATGTTGAGGAGAGAGACCTCATTGTGAGTGAGCTCCAAAATTATGAGGGAGGAAGGGGTAAGCTATTCTCTTCAGAGCTGGCTAGGAGAGGAAGAACCACTCAAACCCCAGGTATAACATTTGCCATTTGGATTTTGGGATCTAAAGACTAAAATGATTGATAAATTATGTTTTCTCTTTTCTCTTTGCTTTCTAACTTTTCCATTTTATTTATTTTGCAGATGCTTGGTGGCAAAATTGGGGTGGAAACACCCCACATCTCAAAAGATTTGCCCTCAGAGTCTTATGTCAGCCTTGCAGTTCATCCAATTGTGAGCGCAATTGGAGCTTGTTTGAAGCAATCCACACGAAGAAGAGGAGCAAGTTAGCGCAGAAACGGCTCAATGACCTTGTCTACGTGCAATATAATCTTCGATTGCGCGTAAAGAAGGTAGAGGAACTAGAAGGTGGTCCAATTGACTTGGATGATATAGATCCTTACAGTGATTGGACATCACAGGAGCAGCCTCCATTGTTTTCCGGCACTGACATCACTGATTTGGAGAGGCAGGCTATGGAGGAGGGGGGTGGATTTGGTTTCAGGCTGGATGACATTGAGGAGGATGAGGATGAGGATGAGGATGAGGATTCATTGCCAGTGCCAGAGGCAGGTGGAGACATAGCTTCATCCAGGATGGAGAATGAGTCTCAATCAACCATACCGAGCGAGGAGGCACAGTCACGCCCAGTCCCACAGCAGACTTATACGACTAGACAGTCTAGACCAGAGTTCCCAAACTCGCCGCGAGTCAGGCGAGTTCGCCGAGTTGGCGAGTCGAGCCAAGCTCGGCGAGTTTTGCTGACTCGGGACTCGGACTCGGCGAGTTTTGACCATAACTCGCCTGACTCGCGAGTCAGGCGAGTTATGGCAAAACTCGCCGAGTCCAAGCTCCAAAACTCGGCCACCACAGGTCAATGTTTTGACTTGTTTGACAAGTTAGTATCTTCGTCAGGATTCATATATGGAATATAACATTTAAGTATAAGTGACATTTCCTTATGTCTTTTCTCTTTCTTATACTTTAAGTTATATTCCATATATATTGTCAGGATGTTTGAGAGTGGTTTCGGACCTCCGTGAGTTATAATGCAAAATCTAGTTTTTGGAGGATCCTTCAAATTTCCAGACTTAGTCAAATTTCAGGCCATTTCAGGATCAGGATGACATTCCAAACTTTTAAGGCGAGTTCACTCTGACCTTGATGTAAGGGATGGGACCTAGGAGGACACTATGCATTCAACCAAGGTTTGATTTAGCAACTTGAAGCGTGACCAGATAGTACACAAAAACCCTAGGAATGATCTAAATAACCCCTAATCACTCAACTGACCTAACCTCCTTCACTCCACCTTGAGGAGATCCACCTGATTTGATGACCTTTGAGAAACTCAATCCCTTCAATGCAAAGGCTAAGACACTAAAACGACCAACAACAAAACTAAAAGAGCTAACGCTAGAAAGCAAAAAGTGGGGGTCTTCATTTGCAATGGGGCGATGTGTAAGTACCTCACAACAGGGATGTTTCTTAAAATTTTGAAAAAAGGGGGTGAGTTGGGGATATTTCCTACCTATCCCCACATCCCAAAAAATCCCCCCATGGGGCACAAGGTTATTTTTGGCAAGGGACATGTCTCTGAGGAGCATATTTCAAACCCTTCTGGCCTCACAATTCCCCCTTCCATCCAACATATATATAGCCTAAAAACTAAGAGGTCCAAGAAAGACCAAGGTCAACTATAGTCCCAAGGTAAAACCTAAGTTCAAAAAGCACACTATTTAATGCTACCATACACAAGCATTCCTTACAGTTTCCAAGTGAAGATGATCATGATGTCTCATGTTGGTGCTCCCAAAATTTCAATTTGGCCAAAGAAAATACTAAACAGAAGCCCCAAACAAGTAGATACTCTACCAGCATGCCTTTCATGGCATAACAAGCTAGCACACATTATAATTGGGCTTTATTCAATAATGGGTGCATGAAACAAGTTTTAAATTGTTAAAAATCTCTTAATTTCAAGGTTTTTTTAATTTTGCCGAGTCATTGCCAAGTCGTTGCCGAGTCATAGCCGAGTCACGAGTCGAGTCGGCCTTGCCGAGTCCGAGCCGAGTCCGAGTCTGGGAACTTTGGTCTAGACCCTCTAGTTCTACCTCTCCCCATGTTTTTGCTAGAGCTGGGAAGAGGAAGTTGTAATTGTAATTTGTGATGATGTATTTACTTTTGGTTTTACAAAAACTATTTAGTAATTTACTATTTTGCTTCAGGCTTCCAGCCATCAGCATTCCTCATGAGGATGCGATTTTGTAGACACTTTGCATTTAAATATATCTAGAATCAGCTTGTTTCTTTTGTGTTATCATTTATTGACTCTTTGGATGCATCTTCTCATTAAAAATTGCAAAAAAAATGCATTTTTTACTAAGTTTAAGCGTGTTTTTAAGTTGCCGAGTTTTTCGCCGAGTTTTTCCGAGTTTTTCCCGAGTTTTCGCCGAGTTTTTTTCCCAGGGGCTTGGCGAGTCGAGCCGAGTCGCGAGTAGTTCAACTATGGTTTAAACCATCTTAGATCCTGTAGTAATGTTCTACTTCGAGATTATTCTCCCATCACTCACAATACTACATTTCTCGAATGATGTCCATGGCATTCTTCAAAATCTACATCCTCACTATCTGTTGCAACCTAGATCTGGATGTCTAGTTAAAGGTGTTGGCACCCCAATTGAATGTGTCTCATTTTTGCTCTGCTCTACTCAAAAGATTGTGCATTCGACTTTTTCAGCCTTTGCTAATAACTGATCTGAGAAACTTTGAAATGGATTCCTCAGTGTCAAATGATGCTAAAATCCATGGAATTCAAAGTTTGGGGTTACTTCTGGTGTTTTCCTTGCTGTTTTTGTGTGTTTTTGGAGTTTCAAGGGTATCTGTCCTTACATGTCTTTCTTATCAATTCTGAAACCCCGCCTAGAAAACTTGTGAAATTTGCGTAAGTGTTTAATTTGTCAGTCTTTCAAATTTTTGGGGCTTCTTCCCTTCATACCATCCCTTCCTTTCTCAGCTCCCTAGAAATATGCCTTTTGTCAAATTGTTTCAGAGTGTCGGAGTTCTCCATCCTGACATCCCTTTATTGAACTTGTCATCTTAGGACATGCCATTTCCAAAAGTTCAACATCCCAACCTTTCCAACTAAGCTCTGTCATGCTAACATCATGCTGTCAGCAGTCCTTATGACATCATGCTGACATCATTTATTCATCAAACTTTCAAACATCCTCATCCATCCATCCCTTTGGATACTTGTGTCACAACCTCAACTCCTAATTGCTCCAAATTTGGCATGTGATATGAGTCTCCTCCAACCCTCAACTATTTGAAATTATTACCAGTTCTTGCTACAGCTGCCACCTTCCCTCCTATACGACCCTATCCATTAACGACTTGTTTTGTCCCTGCAACAACCAAATTTAATTCAACAACCCCCAAAAATCATTGAAAACGCAAGTTTGCATATAGATCCAATGGATAAATTTGGAGCCCAACCCACACTATTTGTTGTTGCAGATCCCAACGACAACACACCATCTCTAAGCCGCTCTTCCAACAAATTTTTTGAGAAATTTCCTCATCATTGCACAAGATTTCACAAATCATTAATATCCAAAGAAATGGCAGTTGGACAAGGAACAATTTGCTCACTGTTCCAAATGTTGGTGGATTTCAAAGGGGTATTTTAAACATCCAACAATTATGACAGTGGCAGCTAGGGTATGGAAGCCACCTGCAATTGCTATGGTCAAGGGTTTTCAAGGTTTTCCTACCAGTTTGCACATATGGGGTATATACTCGTTCATTTTCATTATTCAAGGATGAGAAAATCAATTTGGGGAGGAACCAAACAGAAGAAGCTTTCATACAACTAGGGTTTCAATTCTAGTGAAGTGAATAGACAGATTTTTGTATTTTGATGATCTAGATTCATCCCAAATTTGCCCTAAATTTATTGTGATCCCTAAAGAATGAGTTTAAAGTGTAAAATCAACCTTGATTGAGTGTCTCCATTGGCATTGTGTTCATTTTTGGTTGTAGTGTGATCAGTTGGTTAAACAAATGACTATGAAAAACTTACAAAACTTTTGCATAGTGTCTTTTCACAAATAATGAAGTAACTGTTCAAGTCTGTCTATGGATTACTAAGTAGACTCATCTAGTATTCTACAAGTTCAGTTATTTTCATAGTTCCATGGAGTTTCCAGATGAGGGGATAAGGGGACGCAGGGACTGGTTTTGGGAACGGGGGGACCAAGGGCACAAATTTGGTTATGGCGAGTGGACAGTAGGGGGAGTGTGGCAGAGCGAAGGTGGGGGTGGCATTGATATACATATAGAACTTGAAAAATTAGTTCGAAAAAGATGCATAAGAATTACAAATGAAACTTTGGCAAATTAGTAAAAATTAAAAACTACTAAACTTAGAAGTGAACATTAAACAATGAAAATGTCAAATTCAAAATTTATATTATATTCAAGATTTCACAATGATGATTGCAAGGAGTACAATGATGAATAAAAATGTTCAAAATAACAAAATGGAGTGAAGTGCTCCTCATCACTAGAATTATTGGGCTCCTCATCACAATAAAAGAAAAGAAAAGGTTGAGAACATAAGAAAAGAAAAGGTTGATAATACACTAAGGTCGGTCGATCTTTACGGTGGCTCTCTTGATGTTTTGGGAAGTAAAAAGGTCGACTCTCTTGTATTTTTCCATGTTGCTTGCTAGCAACTGTTACCCAAAACATCAAGGAAGTAAAAAGGGGGAAAACATTTATTATATTTTCAAGTAAAATATTTGATCTTAATGAGCCGACCTAATTTCTTCTATTGGCACCCATATTATGTTTGAAATGGAGCGACCTTCATCTAGTGTTGTGCTCAATGTTTAAAATTATTAATTGATTTTATGTAGCCAACCTCCCTTGAGAAGGCCAACCCTATTGGGTGAAGAGGCACAATTGGGTATAAATAGAAGATGAAGTGGGGAGTAAAATAGGTTTCAATCCAATGACAATTGTTTGATTTTGAGCAGATTTAGAGCAGAAATAAATATGAAGAATGATGAAAATTTGTGAAAGAGAATACATGTTGAAGAGTGTTGCCACAGATTTGTGAAAGAGAATACATGTTGAAGAGTGTTGCCGCAGATTTGTGAAGAGACACATGCAGATTTATGAAGAAATGCATTCAGACTTGTGAAATATATGCAGAATCATGAAGGAAATATATGCAGATTTGTCAAGTGCAGCTGGAATATGTGTGTGAAATAAAGAGATATATCATTCAAGCGAAAGCAGATGTTTGTGAAGGAAATATTGAAGATCATTCAAAGTAGATTTAAGGAGAAGAACATAAAAGAAGATCATTTTGAGCCATATTTTGAAGGAGAATTATTCTCAAGAAGACTAAGACTTTGTTGTATTAGAGATTGGTGCCTCTCAATAGAAGGGATCGGTGTCTCTTGCTGGGTTGGTGCTCAGTAGTGGGTATTGGTGTCTCCGATGGGTTGGTGCCTACAAAAATTAGCGGGGTTTGGTGTCTCCTATAGGTTGGTGCCTACGAAGTTTGTAACGGAGTTTTATATAAGCAATCTTTTGCGGTGGTTTTCTCCTGAAAGGGTTTCCATGTAAAATCTTGTCTTCTTAATGGTGGGTTTCCAACCATAAATAACACAAAGAAAACAGGTTCAAGGATAGGTACACTTTTCCAGTGGAGGATGCATAGCCAACTCCAGGGGTAGGGTTGGATAGCGTTCCATACCATAATTAGACACTACAAATTACAGTGTAAGTCAAATAAGGATAAACGATTGGAATAATATTTTGTTACCAACTAATATGTTACTAGGAAACTTACAGAAAATGCATTTCGAGCAGGACCACTAAGAAGTTGTTGTGTGTGTTGAACAAGGCTGCCTAAGGCAGCAGGCCTTGGCAACCCTCTGGAAAATGAAGCCATCCCTGATGCAGCTGCCTGGTCTTGTGATCCTGTATTTGGGGTAAAAGAATGAGGTTGACTCTCATATCCTGTAAAAGTAGAAGCAAAATATAAGCCATCAAGTAACTAAACCTATTGATTAACTTAAGTTTTAGGGCTGTATACCAACAGTATACATTACAGAACTATAGCAAATTTCAAAGTGAACAGGAATTGTTCTCACCATCGTGTGAAAAAGCCTGCACCATACGGTTTAAGTATTGGGATAATGTTGTCAATGCATCAGGAATAACCTGAAAAGAACAGAAAGCACAAAACAAATTAGACAAAATAAGCACAAGATGCAGTTATAATAAGATGTACCATACAAATGAAGAATTGCTGAAATATAGAAGCAATGAAATTAATAACTTCAAATACAACCAAAACAAACACTGCTCATGCTCACCATATGTTGGGAAGTAAGACGTAACTGGGGTGCAGATGGCATGTTCAAACTACGAGGCGCAGATTCAGACTGAACATTGGAAGCTGCCTGAGTAGGTGGTTGCTGACTTACAGTTTGAGAAACTTGAGCAGCACTATCTGCTTGATTTCCGCCATCTGGAGCATTTCCTTGCTGACCACAAGTTGGTAAAACAGCTTGATAAATGCATCATGCTCTCAAAAGAACAATTCACATCTAGTGTGAAATTTATAATAAATGCAACGTGTTTAAACTAGCTAGTGTATACTCACCACCATCATAGTCGGCCCAGCACCAGTACCAACATTGGCAGGAGATAGATTGCCAATTCCAATAGAATTAAGCACAGTAGCAAGAATCTTCAAAAAAATTATTCAATTATCTTAGCAAGGCTACTATTCAGATAATGTGGAGTTCTAACAAATTTCAAATATTAGGCATGTCATAATAGTAAAATCCAGAATGTAAATGCATACCCTATTAAGATCTGGAAAACCAATTTCAAATATTAGGCATGTCATAATAGTAAAATCCAGAATGTAAATGCATACCCTATTAAGATCTGGAAAACCACCTTCGCCTTGGTCTTGAAGATTGAAAGTCCCAAACACTACGTTGTGAGCAACTTGCCCATTCCTGTTACGACCTGTACCTGCTGTAGGATCAGCTCCTGTAAAAGTTTTGAATATTCAGTATCTAATATGGCAAATTGGCAATCACGCTTAACAGTTACCAATCAGTTGCAAATAATAATTAGTCCTCAACTGTTTCTCTGGCACATAAAAATGAAATGAAATATTTATCAATGTCCTATAGAAAATCATAAATAGTAGATGGTTGGTAACTTGGTAAAACTGTAAATATAAAGTATACCTATAAAGAACAGCTGAAAGCTCCAGAGTCCAGACAACTTCAATAAAATCAAACTAGTACTACAAATAATGAGCTAGTAAACAAAGGAAAAAATTGTGTACTTCCCAAAACTCTGCACAATTATAAAGTTACAAAAGAAACCCTGAAACAAGTGAAAATTTAGACAGGAAGATACAAGTCAATAGCACCCAGCCCTATTAAAAAAAATTAGTAACAGCAGATGTTTACGAGCTTCTGGTCAGTCTTTGTATGACAAATCAACAACGGACAAAGGAGCACACAAAACATTGATACAAGAGACATGCAATGAAAGAATAACAGCATCCAGGCAAACACTAGAAGCACCAAATAGTAATAAAATATATAAGGGAAAAAAAATTGTCTCAGACAAAGGAAAAACATGGCTCCCACTCCTGCACCTCCTTCAAACCCAAACACCATTTATTCACTGTCATCGAGGGTTCATTCTCTTCATCTGTTTTAGAGGGAACCTCTACTGGGTTGGATGCTAATGTTTCAATCCTCTAAATTGCTCCCCTTCCTCAATTTATAACAAGCTATACCGATTGTTTCCTCTACTGTTCTGCTCCCTGCTGAAGAGTTGAAGATAGCATCAGCTGGGGACAGCAGTTCAGCTGCACCAGTTAGTCCTGACCATGACCACTTGCTTCATCCTGTTGACACTCCTATGTCTCCAGATGACACACAGATCTCTCCAGCAAAATGTGGTATCTCTACATCCTTCAAGAGTTCCAGTACAGCTGCTGTTAGAATTTCAGTGGCAGCTGCCACTGCTGTGTTGAAGGATAACCTTCTATTACAGTGTCAGAAGCAAGCAGCAAATCAGCTTAAGCTGTATTTTCAACTCTTTCCCCAGAGCAGATTCCCCTACCCATCTTGGGAGAGGATGTTTTGAGTGAAGAAAACCATTACTGATAATACTCCTATACGTCAGCCCTCTGTACGTACAGAACATGTGTCTTCTTGAGCTGTAACAGGAACGGCCTTTCACACCTTTAGCTGAGAGAATGCCTCAGAAAAGGATGTTTGGACCTTTGTATCTTATTGAAATGCTTTGTCAAGAAAGTGGAATTCTTCTCACATGAAATCAAGGATGGAGAGTAAGTGTAGCATTCTCATAGCTCAAATTGCAGCATTTATTATAACTTAAAACCAGTGTTCCACGGGGACGCGTCCCCCCCCTTTTTGGGCACGTCCCCCTATCAGAAACATCTCGGGGACGGGGGGGACGGGGACGCGACGCCCCCCGCCGTCCCGCCACCGCCACCCAAACGCCGCCGGGACGTGGAGACACCTGGGCGTCTCCCCATCTCTCGAGAGACGCCCATGCGTCTCTCGAGGGCGTCTCTCGAGGGACGGGGAGATGCCTAGGCGTCTCCCGCATTCCCACGTCTAAACAAACCGAAAAAGGCAATTTTTAAAAAACATGTGCCTTTTGGGGGGGTTAAGGGGTAACCCTAATTGGACATGGACCCCACCCTACCCCCCAAAACAACACAAAAGCATGTTTCTTTAAGATTTAACTCTCATTTTGGAAAACTGATTTTTTTTCCAGCAAGCTGAAGAGGAGGAAAAACTCGAAGAAGACTGATTGAAGGGGTGAGAAAAGCTGATTGCAAGCGTGATAGGAGCTAGACGAAGCAAGAAGAAGAGGAAGAAGAAGATTCTTCTACATTTTGGAGAGATTTTTCAAGCACAAGGTAGGGTTTTTCAACTTTTTCTTGTTCTTTTTTTGTTTTATAATTTTATTTTCTGATTTTCATTGTTCTATGTCATTTTTGGATTTTTTTCCCTATTCATCTCAAGACTCAAAATGAGATTTGATGTTGAATCTTGAGGGCAAAATGATTCATTGTTAAACTAGGCTGATTTTATTTTTATTTTTATTTTGTGAAATGCAGTGTCAATTTCACAATGAACTCCCAAGGCATGAGTGAAGATGACATGGAAATCCATTCTCATAGTGAGAATGATTCAGAATATGAACCTGAAAATGAGGGGGGTGACCATGGGGCTGATCCTGGAGCCCAATCGAGTTCTATGGCAAGTGCACCAGCTAGTACAGGTTGCCCTTCAGAGTTGTTGGCACCATATACTAGGGGTCATTTTGATCCTAAGTCTCCTCTAAAACAGTTTGCTTCACGAATATCAGTACAAGGCACATCACATTCAAGTGGGGGAACAAGGAAGTGGAAGTGCAATATTTGTGACACAGAATGGTTCGGTAACATTAGTAGGGTGAATGCACACTTTCTGTTTTGGAGAGGAAAAGGCGTGAAACATTGTAAGTTTTTGGAGGAAGCCAAAAATATACAGTACAAAATTGAGTTTAACAGGCTTTGGGGGGTTCCAGATGACACAAATATTTCAATGCCTACTACTTTGTCTGCTAGGGCAGCACTTCAAGGCAACCAGAATGTGCCACATACTTCTCATGCTTCGCAGACGGGAGGAATGATGTTTGGATCTCCATCCACTTCCACTTCTACTACTGCCAGGGCTGGGAAACGTAGGTTGCAGACACCACAAAGCAACCCCATTGCTCATATGTTTAATGTGCAGCTGAGAGATGAGATTGATGAATCCATTGGCAAGTTCTTCTTTGCCAATGGCATTCCATTTCATGTTACACGGTCTCCTTATTATAGGGAGATGACGGCTATGGTGGCCAAGGGAGGACCATCTTATGTGCCACCAGGGGAGATGAAAATGAGGACCTCGATCTTAGATAAATGCTATTCCAAGATCAATATTTTGATGGAGAAGATGAAGGCATGTTGGGTGGAATCGAGGTGCAGCATAGTTATGGATGGGTGGACGGACATTAGCCATCGTCCACTAATCAACGTCATGGTCACATGTGCAGAGGGCCCATACTTCCTTAGAGCAGTTGATTGTACAGGGCATCGTAAAGATGCTGATTTCTAGTTTCAGGTCCTTAGGGAGGCTATTGAGGAGGTTGGGCCACAAAATGTGGTCCAAGTAGTGACAGATGCAGCCCATGTGTGTAGAACAGCAGGGAGACTCATTGAGGCAGCCTATAGACACATTTGGTGGACCCCATGTTGTGTGCATGCCATGAACAATGCACTCAAGGACATGGGGAAGATAGACTGGATTAGAGGAGTGGTCACCAATGCGAGAGATGTGCAGATGTTTATCTGCAACCACCACACTTCACATGCACTCTTCAGGACCTTCGCGAAGAAGGAGTTCTTGAAACCAGTTGAGACTAGATATGCATCCTATTTCATTCTCTTGGAGAGAATGATTGAGTTGCAAGAGGCATTGCAACTCATGGTTATGACTAATGAGTGGAATAGGTGGGTTGAGGCCAAGACAGAGCAGGGGAGAAGGGTGAAGGAGATAGTGAAGAGTGATGTGTTTTGGACTGATGCGAAATACATTGTCTCTATCATTTCTCCAGTATTCCAGGTGATCAGATATGGGGATGGGGATGCACCTAACCTTGGAGAGGTGTATGAGTGCATTGACTCTATGCTTGACCAGATGAGGGCTGTTGTGCAAGTGAAGGACCCCTCTTTAGCATTCTACAGTGAGCAAATCCAGCCTATCATTCAGCGTAGATGGGACAAGTTGAACACTCCTTTGCATATGGCTGCCTTTGCCTTGAATCCTAAGTGGTACAAGGCTATACCGAGTAGACTGACACCGATTCAGGATGATGAGGTGAAGGCGGGTTTCTTAAGGTGCATAGAGAAGATGTTTGATTCCAGAGATGTCGGCACAATGCGCACTGAGTGGGGAAGATTTGCCACTCTTAGAGGTTATTCAGATGCGGCAAAGATGGATATAGACAGCATGGCACAGGAGGACCCACTTTTATGGTGGAATTGTCATGGCCCGAAATCTTTGACCACCACTCTAGCCATCCGTCTGCTATCCCAGGTTTCCAGTTCTTCAGCTGCTGAGAGGAACTGGTCTACATATAGCTTCATCCACTCTCTTAAGAGGAACAGACTTACCTCTAAGAGAGCAGAGAAGCTTGTGGCTGTACAAAGTTCTTTGCATCTCATGGACCACAAGACACTTGTGTACAAGGAGAGTCCAGCAACACGATGGGATGTAGAGCCAGAGGAGCCTTCACAAATTGATGAGGATGATCCTACCACTTCAGATGCAAGGCTAGTTGGTGTCAGCTTGAGGGACCTTGATCTTCAGGAGTCCAGCAGCTCCAGTGAGGAGGAGTTCGCAGATGATTAGAGGCCTAGCTACATTTTGAGTTTTGTCATTTTGTATTTGACTCTAGTCTCTTTTGTAATGCTATTGCTACACGTATTTGTATTTGGCTACTCATTGTAATGATGAATCATGTAATCATCTTTATTATTATAGACTTTGCAATGGCATCAGATATTCGTATTTTCGTTTTCCTTTTTCGATATTCATATGATAGAAATGAGAAATCTCCAATTTGACAATTTCATTTGTCAAATTTTATTTGCTTTTAGCAATTTGTATTGCTAATCTAAGTAATCTTGGTATTTCCTGTAGTTTCATTTGAAATCTAATTCTTATACTGTTATACTGTTATACATCTTTTCAAAACTAGTTTTTCAAGTACTATATGTATATGTATAAGTATATGAGCACCACCACCCCGCCAAGCCCCCACCGTCCCCAAATTTAGACCCTTGGTCCCCCCGTCCCCAACGCCCGTGGAACACTGCTTAAAACTCATTAGATAGGTGTTAATGTGTTTTTTAGGCACAAGCAAACACAAAATAAAATACCCAAAAGTATCTTGTCCTCTCTTGAACAAAGTTAGTCAAATGTTGAAGATTAGCTTAAGGATCACTTGAGACAACTCCAAGGTTCATCAATGTCGGGTCATGACGTGTGGATAAGCTCAATGGTCGATGTGATTATGCTGGAATCACAAGGGGACTTACGTTAAATTGTTGAATGCTTAAATCGTTGGAACTTGGATTCTAACTATTTGCTGAGAAAATTAAAAAAAAGAGCAAAAGGCATGGGGTTTAGAGAATTTATTCTATTCCTAAGAATGCAAGAGAAGGGTGAATGATTCGATGGAATCCTACTGGGCGAGGTCTCACCATCAAACTGAACAATTTGACACAAGCTCAGTGCAATCTTCTAAGGTGCAATTCAAAGATGTTCAAATCATTATCATCAAACATTGATTACCATTCAAGTTAATGCATAAGCAATGGATATATAACAATTTGAAGTTAAGCTCATATCATTCCAGTTGACCATACAAGGCGCATTTACAATCAGCAAGAGGCTAGTGGTATGGACTAAACGAGTTCCACACAAATGCATTCAACAAATTCCTCCATTCAATCTAATCAACATGAAAGCAAATGAGAAGTAGAAACCATGGGACTTGTTGAAATAACACATTTCACCATAACTTCAATGAAAAGAGTATTTTATTTACAAGTCTTGACAACAATTCTTCCTCCTAATCTAACTCCTATTCTATCTTCTTAATCTACCTATCCTTAGACTACACACTATTCTATTGCTATTAACCTTTACAAATGAAGAGCTTGAGCTTTTTATATAGAGCTCATTACAATGAATGGCCTGGATTCATTTGAGATCAATGGTCGAGATTTTACAATGAAACCCTAATTAGGATTTGTTACAACAAACCTTATTCCGGCCAATGAAATAATTACAATGCTTTGACACATGTAATCTTTAGAATATGTGACCAATAAATAGTGGGGGTAGGTACATCGAAGTTTGTGCCCCCATGGATGAGTTTGATTCGTTGCATCTGGACATGTTGATGTAGAATTCTTTTGGTTGGTGGAGTAATGACTGGGATGATGACGAGGATGCCATCTCATCTTACACTTGTAGGCTTGATAGATCATCATGAATGAATATTGAGCAATATCTCTTGATACTCAATATAATCCAGTTTGTTCAATGTGATGATGATGAGAAGCATCGTTGTGACTAATAAACTTTGATTAGCTCTGTTGAAACTATCTGCATCCTTGATCATGTTCGATATAGGCTTTGTGTGATGACCTTGATTGATCCTTCCTTGTTCATGATACATTTGATGAATTGTGCACCTAGTGGGATTAGACTCCTCAATGTAATGGCTTTGGTTCTTGGATTCCCGAAGGGAATTCAAGATTCTAAAACATTCTTTCATCATGTAAGTTATCCTTTTCATGCTCCAGAACCTTGACTCTGATCTTTGCATTGCAAGTCTCAAACTTGATCTTGATGTTGAACTGTCTTTGATTCCTTCCTTAATCACCTCTTTATAGCGCGAACCTTGTTTTGATATTGTCTTCTTATTGAATCCAAGTCTTTCATCTTTGCAATGTCCTAAATCTTCTTGATGTTCTTTGCAGTTCGTATCTTTATCCTTTGTTACCTGCAAAATAAACAAAGATAGTATCAAACACACATGGGTAGGAACCTACAATTTGGTATGTCTTCAAAATGATGATGAAATGGTGATTCTATCTTTCACTCCCATATCTGATTTTGAAGTGCTCCAAGGTCTGAGTCATATGTTTGGAGATCTCATTCCGCCTTTTATATGCAGATGCAGGGTTAATCACACTCAGATTTTGATCTAAAAATGTTCTTCAAATCAGAATATTGATCTTCAAATCGATTCCACTCTCCTTGTGAATGAGTATTTGATCAATGAAATGATCAAATCTATCAAAATTGCTACTTGAAGGTGAATTTGCCTCCCTTGTAGATGAATGTTTGATCAATGTAATGATCAAACTCTTCTATTAAAATCGCTATTGCAGAGAGAAAATCGTGATTTTCAGAGGTGCAGATCTGACTATTGAATGGATTTCACTCTTCTTAAAAATGTGCGTTTGAAATCACCATCGCTGTTGTGGAGAGAATTTGCCTTCCTTGGGTGCTATAAATCAGAAAATTCACTGATCTCTGTTTGCCACATATGGGTAAACAATTAAATGCCGGAAGTAAATGCACAGAACATAATGGAGATATATTAAGAACCAATTTCTGTATTAATTCAACAGTCCATTTACATCAAGTGCTTATAACATCACACTCAGACACGACTATCATGATGCCATGAAGAAGGAAAGGTATGCAATATATAATACCCGAAGGTGTGTGACCAACCGTCGCATCCAACTGCCCTTCGGGACAACTAACTGATTGATTGTCGTAACTCATTATTACCGACGACAACATAAACATAATATGACACCATAACATAATGATTATTCCCGGCAACATCATCCCCCCCAAGAAAAGAAGTCGTCTCCGGACGACTTAATACAAAATAGAGATGATGTTCATTCAAGGTATAGAACTGCTGACGCCAGTCGAGCCCGCAACCCATACACCTGTTGCGTCCTCACCTGAAAACCCTTTTCTGCTGGCATCCGATGCTCAAGTGCGGATGTCACCATTAGTGCTTCCGCAAAGGAGGTCTTTTTTTCCTTTTTTTTCCTTGACATCACAGTCCTTCTGTGCCTAAACCAATCTTGTCTGCAAAACATGCTTTTCAGTCTCAGCCTCCACCAACTGCTACGCAAATGATACTGTCTCCCTAGCCAATTTGTCCTCGATAGCCACCCGAGCTGCCCTCTCGGCATCCAACTTCTAGGTATGCTGAGCTAAGTCTCACGCTACTACGGCCTCCAACCTGGTGGTCAGCTCCTCCCGAGCCCTCTATGCATCCACCAAGGCAACCTCACATCCAGCCGAAACATACTCCGAGTTCCTCAAAGCGTACCATAAATGCCTGGAAGTGGCCACAACCCTTTGGCACAAAGGCTAGGAGACACCTCAAATCCTCCATCACACTCCCCAAAGGCTATAAACTGAACTGAATAACTCCCTGGTGTCGTATGACTTCGCGTTCTTGCAATGCCTTCCTTCAAACTCTGTTTGTTCGCAACCTCCAAATCTGTCTCCCTCTACGGCTTATGGCTTCCCCGCCAATGCTTAGCTTCAGGCTTCTTCCTCACAGTACGGAACAACCCCAACACTTACCGTGACTTCTCGGATGCCCTTCACCCAACTCCAAAAAGTGTATTGTAGCTCAAAAGAAATTGAGGGGCTAGGGGCAGTGCCCCCAATGGGATCGAGGGGCTGCGCCCCTCGTGGGGTCCGAACATCTTTTTTGTGATATTTTAAGATGCCAAAAACCTACTTCTCCACTCTAATTTTTCAGTGTCCTCGCTCAAGATTCCATCGAATGATTTTAAATCTAGTCGTTTTTTTTTTTCTTTTTTTCTTTCACATGCCATCACCACCTTTATCCCTGTCGTACCATGGTATTTTTCCTTTCACCCTCTTTTAAACCGCTGTCGCTGTCGCCGTCGCTGTGCTCCTGCAGGCCTACCAACTGTAATGTCTCGAGCCCGTACAGAGGTTATCTGCCGTATGATGGAGTGGTCTGTCGTACGGTGGCTGAGCCATACGGCGACTGGGGTCACCCGAAGCTTGGTGTCGTACGATGATTGGTCTCTCGTTCAGTGTTTGGGAAGGTCGTACGGTGGATGTTGTTTGGTCGTGCGGGTGTACGGTAGTGGCCGTACGGCAGAGGCCGGTGACCTTCGTCAACAGTGGTCCATCGTACGGTGTCCCACCACATGGCAGTGCTCCGTACAGTGTTCCACCACATGGCGGTGCTCTGTACGGTGTTCCACCACATGGCGGTGCTCCGTACGATGTGCCACCGCACAGCGCCCCCCGTACGTGGTTCCACCGCACGATGTCCCGCCGTACGGTGTCCCACCACACAGTGGTTCCACCGCACGGTGGTCCAACCACCACTTCTTCTTTTTTTTTTTTCTAATCTAATTGTCAAGAGTCTTCGGCTCGGGTCTCATATCTCTGGGATAGCCCTTCATCCTTCTCAGTTTGCCTCGTCCAAGAGTCTCCCGCTTTGGTCCCGTTCCTCTCGAGTCCCCTACCCGGCCTCTTGAGTCCCCTTCCATCCTCTCGGGCCCCCCTTCAGACTCTCGGGTGTCCTTCCGGCCGCTCAGGTCCCCTGTGCGCTTCTCATTGTAAGGTTTCAATTTGGACCTGTTGATGGCAAGTCTATTTTCAATGGCCATCCGAAGACCTAGAACCCTAAATTCTACAGGAACCACGGTCTCCTTCCCGTACATAAGAAGAAGAAGAAGAATAAAGATTTTGAAGGTTGCGGCCTTCCACACAAGGATCCAATCGTTGCCAACACAAATGATCTTGGGATTATCTACGTCATCGAGGTTTGGGGCGTCTCCCTTCCAATATTCTCTGTATTCTGGCAGGTACACCTGCTCTGTTACTTGCTCTGGTTCCTCTACTTCGAGCTTGTAGCTCTGGAACATTTCGTAATCCTCCATCTGCCAGTGGAAGAGCCCGTTCAATGACCCCGTCTCATCCTCGGAGCACTTTCCTAGTTTGAGAATCCCTTCGTCGTTGGGCTCCCTGCAACCTCATCCTTCATCCCTCAGGTCGCCTTCTCCTTCACCCTCTGGTTTCGAAGATGATGCCAATTCCTCACTAACCAACTGCGTCCCAAGGTCTATGATAAACTTCCTTCCTCCATTCTCCATAGGCAGAGTGTTCTTCCAGTTGTGGGTGGCCTTGGCTGCCACCAGCCACCCTCTCCCTAAGACCGCATCATACCCTTTTTTCTTTAGTGGGATTACCACGAAGTCCAGTATGAAGGGTTGCGTCCCGATGGTAACTTGTTGGCCCATCAGTGTCCCGATGGGTTTGATTCCATGCTGATCTGCTCCCAGCAGATTGAATGTACATGGCCACAGCATCGGCTTCCCCAGCTTCTGCCAGGTTTCTTCTGGAAGAACATTCACTCCTAATCCACCATTGACGATGGTATCGGTTAGAATGGTGCCAAGGATACCCATCTCCACAATGGTCGGGTTCCTTCCAGTGTTAACTGCCAGCAGCATGGGGTCTATTGCGGACCCCCCAGAAACATTTGTGCGGTGGTTGGTATTGGTGCATGGTTGGGAGAGATTATTCAGCAACGCCATTCATAATTGAGGCATTGTCTGGAGGGGGTCGTGTACCTTCACAAGCACCTCCAGTTTTAAAATTTGATTTAGTATAGCCTCCTCCACCTCCGGTCGACTGGAAGTACCCTTCGCCTTCGCCCTTTCTCGTATCTCTTTCTCAATTTCTTCCCGTGCTTCCCATACCCTTCACTTCTCCGTCTCCGAGTCCGGGCACGTTGCTTGTGTGGCTTGGGCACGGGTTACGGCTAGCACTTCCTCTTCTTTGGTTTCCTCGATATTGAGCAAGTTGACGCCGGACTTCGGGCAGGTGGTGTCTTCGTGGTCTCCCGGTCCGCACCATTTGCACAAATATTGTGTTGCCTCTCCCTTCGGGCAGTCTCGAGCGAAGTGCCCCCACTGGCTGCACACTCTGCATTGTATCATCGGTCGGCCTTTGGAGTCGTATTGGATCCGGCTCCTTGTATTGTTATTGTTGTTTCGTCCTCCCCACCAGTTATCTCAGTAGCCTCCCGATGTTGCATTGTTGTTTGCCTGGGAGCTACCAGTACTGCCCGATGTAGTTGATTGTTCCTGCGTAAGCAATACTTGTTGGTTTCGTGTTTTCATGTTGTAGGGGCATTCCCTGGTGGGATGCCCCATCAACTGGCATATATCACAATAGGCTTTCTTTGGGCAGGAGCCTTTCGTGTGGTCGTCCGTCTTACATTCCGTGCACCAAAGCTCCCCTTCGTCGGTCTTGCTCAGACCTCCCTTCATAACCTTTAGCTCTTTCATTATCCTCAGCATGTCATTCTGCAGGGCTTGCACCTTTTTGCCGGACTCGCCATCGTTGCTGCTTCCCTCGGAAGAGTCATCATCCTTGAACGAGCTATCCTCCTTTTTCTTCTTGATGTCTTGGTCTCGCTCTCGAGATCCATCGCTCTATTATATGCATCGTCGTACGAGGTTGGTGAACCAATTTATATCTTCTTCCGGAGGGAGCGTTTCAGTACCTCCACGAACCATCTCTTTTTCAAACCATCCGTTGGTTGACTTTCCATTTTCCCCACCAGTTCCTTGAGCCGCTGACTATAGGCTCGGACCATCTCGTTCTTGTTCTGCTTTGTGCCATAGATTTCGGCTACTATTTCATTGTCGTCTCGAAGTAGGCGAAACTCCTTCTCGAAGGCTTTCCGCTACGTGTCCCATGTGGCCACTACAGTTTTATCGATATCCGAGTACCAGTCGATGGCAACTCCCCGTAAAGTTGCTGGAAATTGTGTTACCAATTCGTCCTGGTCAGTAACACCATTCGCTGACCATATGGTTTCGCAAGTGCGGCAATGGCGGACGGGATCTTCCTTCCCGTCGCTATTTAACTTCGGCGGCTTCTGCTTACTTGCCATCCCACCACTGGGTCTCACTCCTTTGGTGCCTTGTGTGCTTGTACCTAGTGATCCTCCGCCTCATGCACCTGACCCTCCACTCATGGGTCCTCCAGAGAAGGTTGTTGACCCCGAACCGAACAAATTGCCTCCCGTACGGTACCCTTGTGCTCCCTCGGCACCGTCGGCCGTACCGTCACCTTCGGTCGTCTCCCTCCGGTTGTCCTCCAAAATGGACAAGTTCTTTAGTAGGTCTCTGGTAGCGTCAATCAAGTTTAGACTTCACCTTGTTTGTTCCACCAACTCTTCGCGACTTCTTACCCTACAGTGGTATTCTGGCGAACTATAGAGTTCTCCTTTGGCACCCTCCGTGACTCCTAGGTTCCCTTCGGGCAACCCTACGACAGTGTAGAGAGTGTAATTCTCCCCGTCTATCTCTACCTCCGCAACCTCCATGACACCTCCCGGGTTCCCTTCGAGCAACCCCTTGGTCGGTCGTCCCTCGGCAAGCTGCCTTAGCCTACGCCTTCGTTCTATTTGTTGTCTAAGATTCAATGCTCTTTGTGCCACTTCCCATTCGTCACTTTGTATCTTTTTATTTTTGTCCTTATTTAGTATATTGGGCATAAATCACTTCCGCACATAGCAAGCACACACCATGTACACAAAAAAAAACATTTATTATTTCCCTTTCGGCCACAATTTATGTCAACATTGCGTCGGAATTATTACAGGGTTCAATTTCCCCTTCGCCTCTTGCCATCGCGCTCTGTGTCCCAACAACGATTGTTTTATGCGTACTGTTGGAGGACCTGTTGGCGTCACTCCTCACGGGCAATCTCCTCTAGGCGAGTTTGTTGTGCCAGTGATGCCTGTGCACGCAACCGGGGGAGGTGGTTCATCAACCAATTCGTTGCGGGGCTAACTTCCAGTGTGGTCCACACTGCACTTGTTGGGACGTCAGCCTCCGTGGCCTCCCTTTGGACGTAGGTCTCGAT
Organism: Cryptomeria japonica; assembly: GCF_030272615.1. Lineage (NCBI taxonomy): Eukaryota > Viridiplantae > Streptophyta > Pinopsida > Cupressales > Cupressaceae > Cryptomeria > Cryptomeria japonica. The sequence continues at coordinate 29,648,695 of NC_081409.1, read as the reverse complement.
GGCCACCTGAAGCAGGATTGAGAATTCCCTCGTTGTAGTGTCTTCTCCGTCGTAGAGCTTTGTTTGCGCGTCGTCGGCCTCTGGGTTTATCTCGCCAACAGGTAGGCCCATCGTGTCTGTGCGCCATACGCTCGTTCCTTTCCCGAGTATGTCTAGGCAACAGCGCCAAATGTTTGCCACATACGGGTAAACGATTAAATGTCAGAAGTAAATGCACAGAACATAATGGAGATATATTAAGAACCAGTTTCTGTATTAATTCAACAGTCCATGTACATCAAGTGCTTATAACATCACACTAAGACACGACTATCATGATGCCACGAAGAAGGAAAGGTATGCAATATATAATACCCGAAGGGGTGCGACCAACCGTCGCGTCCAACTGCCCTTCGGGACGACTAACTAACTAACTGTCGTAACTCATTATTACCACGACAACATAAACATAATATGACACCATAACATAATGATTATTCCAGGCAACAATCTCCCTGATTTGAAGAGCTGCTTGTAGGTGAATTTGCCCTTCTTGATTAGATTCTGAATGTTGTCTTATGAAGTTCGCTATCTTCTTGAAATTGCTGAGCAGATTGCTTTGAGTTATGCCCTTTGAATGAAAATAAGAAACCTCTTATATAGGCGTTGGAGGGAATGAAGAGGAGTCTCTTTATCTCAAACCCCTTAGGCCGACTTGTTCGTGTTTTTGTTAAAAAAAAAAAGCATTTAAATTTGCATTTCTTCTGCTAGGCGCTTTACACTTGAAAACTGACTTCTTGTTTTGTTGATGATTTGACCCTTTAGTTTTACAACACCTTTGCCATCATTGGTGTGATCGGCTTTTGAAATACCTTTGCCACTTAACACCCTGGCAGATTTTTATAAGACCTTTGCCCTATGCACATCTAGGCGGGTTTTTTGGGGACCTTTGCCATCATTGGTGTGATCGACCTTTTGAAACACCTTTGCCACTCTACACCTGATCGGCTTTTTATAAGACCTTGGCAGGTTTTTGAGGGAGCTTTGCCAATTTTGATGTGATCGGAATTTGAGAGTACCTTTGCCATTACAACATCAAGGCGGCTTTTAATAAGATCTTTGCCATTCAAACACTTGATCGGCTCTTGGTGGGAGCTTTACCATTTCACATCAAGGCGGCTTTTGATAAGATCTTTGCCATTCAAACACTTGATCGGCTCTTGGTGGGAGCTTTACCATTTCACATCAAGGCGGCTTTTGATGAAAGCTTTGCTGGATAACATACCTAAGCGGAGTTTTGAAGAGGCTTTGCCGATTTTGATGATGGCAGATTTTTGAAGTGACCATTGCAATTCCTCATGAAGGCGGCTTTCTAGGGAGTCATTGTAACTTTTGACCTTAGCGGCTATTTAGAAGACCATTGTATGCTAAGATGAAGTCAACAATTTCAGTGACCTTTTGCAATCAAACACTGAGAAGGAATTTTTGAAGAGCATTGCAAGTTTATCTTAAGTCAGATTTTTAAGAGGTCTATGCAACATTTGCCTTGGTCAACCAACTTAGACTTGTTTAGCAAACCATTAGTGAATCGGCTAGTTCATAACCCTTTGCAATCATGCATGAATCAGCCAAATTAACTCCTTTTGCACCTCTCCACTTAGTCAGACTTTTAACTACATTGGGCATATTTTTGAACTTCGTTTGCATTTCAGGGATGCTAAGGCTGTCTTTTGGAGTCTCTTTGCATTCTCTAACTTGGCCGGCCATTTGATGTTGCTTTGTAGTTGATGATATGAGCAGCTTTATTGCCCTCCTTTGCAATTGATGGTGTGATCGGTCAGATTGCTTTTTGTTTGTATCTCTTGATGTAATCGGCTTTCTAAGACGTTTTGCAACATAACATCAAGGAAGAAATTTGGGAGGGCTTTGCCATCTTTGCTCTATGGCGGAAATTTGAGATAGCTTTGCTACTTCATGATTGGGGTGACATTTTAGGAGACCATTGCAAACCAAAACATGACCGGTGAAATTGAAGACCTTTGCATTGCAAAGCCTTGTCAACTAGCTGGTCTGGTATGTCACACTTTCAAAGGCACAAAATCGTTACTGATGAAGACACCTTGATTGGACTTGGATAATCACTGAAACGATTCAAGTCTAAGATCTGAACTTTATATTGCCATCTTGAAGATCAAACTTGCTGAAGAGTGACAAATTCACTGCCCTTTCAATCACTGTTAAAGTATCAAAACTCAATATCGTGGTCATTCAAACCTGAGTTCAAAAGGAAATCTCCTTGATCATATATCGGTGAGTGAATCAAATTGCCTATGGGGTGATCTCTGATGATTATAATGCCAACGTGAAATCATTGAAGTAAAAGATCAAGACTGCTGCCTCAAAATGATCAGAATTTGATCAATATCACAATTGCTGCTGTATGCACTAGCTGGGCGATCCTCATTGTATGTCCTCAAAAAATGATTTCACCACCTTTGAAGTGAATCTTCCAATGTGAATCCCTTTTGAGAGGATGTGAACATGGAAATTTGGATTAAGTTTACAGTGAAATGTGCTTTATATTCTGCATCCTAAAGTTTTAATGGAGCCCAAATATGCCACGGGTGTGAAAAGGGAGTGCAAAGGGAGTGGAAAGGTGTAATAGAAAAGAGGATATTGTGGCAAAGATGGGGTGTTGTGGTAAAGAAGTGTCACGGAGGGGATAAGTTGGAAGGGATGAAGGGGTAGAGTGAGGTGGATGCTCTCCCTTTTACTTAAAATTCCTTAAAAAACCTTTTCTTTCATTTTAAAATTATGGTGGGGCCCATGCAATGCAAAAAAAAAACATTCTAAATTCCCAAGCCAAAAGTTAATGGGTCCCAGCAAAGAGTCCTTAAAAATCTATTTAATTCTCCATTTTGGAGTGTGTGGGGCCCAGAACGTGATAAGTGGGGTAAGGAGGTTTAGGATGTGGGAGGAGTTAGGAGATGTTGGGGAGTAAAGTGGAGTGGGAGGTAAAAGGGGGTAATGGAAGGGTAAAGGGGGTGTAGGCTATAATGGGATGGGGTTTAGGCTAGGGGAAGGAAGGTGGGTTAGGATAGGATAGGGGTAGGGTTAGGGTAGTGTGGGTAGTGAATGGGTACGTTAATGGGTGGGAGGCGGAGGTAAGCTTAGGGAAATAAGGGAGGTAAAGGCTATGAGATGTGGGTTAGGATAGGTGAGTTTAGGTGAATAAAGGTAGTAGATGAGGATAGGTAGATGGGTAAGGTGGTTAGGATGGGGTATATGGGGATAGTGAATGAAGTTTTAAGATATGATAGGAGAAATGGAAAGGTAGGGGATGAGATGGAAGGAGAGGTTTAATGGATGAAATGTTAGGAAGGTGAGGTGGAGAGGGCTGAATGATAGAGAGGTGGAAATGGGTGTGATCGGGTTTGGGCACCCACTGACAGTGTTGGGAAAGGCAGATCAAAAGCTTTGGAGAGCCGAGGAAATGTTGAATCTCACTTCATCTCAAAGAGAGGAACTTGACCAGCTTTTGAGTAACTACATGTAACAGGCTAGTAGCAAAGACTCGACAACTACCGATGGCTAAGCTAAGACAACCAACCTAGAAAACGAAAAAAAAAGTGGGGGTCCCATTTGCAATGGAGCGATGTGTGAATATGTCACAACAATAGGGACCATGGAAAACTCCTGGGCAAGATGGCTCTCCAAATGCTATGCAATGTTCTCTATATAGACAGTAACTAATGTTATTTGAACCATACTTTTAATATTTGTGAAGTACTCTGCATCTAAGTCACAGAGCAATTGCGAGATTTTATTGTGCTGAAATTTTTCAGAGTACACTGACAACTTGCTGCCGCCAAGTTTTCCACAATTGTCTACTGAGTTTCCACCAAATAGAAGCTGACTACCCAGCAAATCTATGGGATATACTCAACCCATGTAAAAAACAGAGTCTGAACACATAAAAAATGCAGAAAAAATACAATTTTCACATTCAAAAGCACACTCTATTTACCCTTATAACCCCTACATGCCCAATAGGAAAGATTACAAGAGCATTTTAACATTCTCGTGCAAATTGGAGTCAAAGTACACAATTTTTTTCGCCTTTTTTTAAAATAATGAAAATAGCATGCTCCTCAACACTGCTGGGGGCAGTAGCCCCAACTCCTTGCCAAGCCTCAGTTGATATATGTTGTAATGTTTTACTATTTTGCATAAACTTCACATATTTTTCAGGATTTTAAGTATCTTTCAAGTTGCCAAGTTTTGATGGGTTGGAAAAATTTTGTTCTGCCAAGTCTGATTATGTGAATGATGATTTCAACTACTCAATGTTATGGCATTGGTTATTCAAATGCGTAAGTAGGAATCCTCTTTCTTACCAATGCTAATAAGCAAATGCATGGGACTATGATGTAGCCATATTTTTGGACTTCCCTGACTTCGCAGGCTACTTCTCAAGCAAAACAAACCATTAGTTTAGGAGTGGGTCTCAGGCTTCAGAATTTCATCTTGGAATCCAATTTAACCAGTGCAGCCATGCCAGCAGTTAAAGCTGAAAAAGAACAAGAATCACAAATAAAGTATGCTCACTTGCAGGAACAAGATGCAATGGACAGTTAGGGTGGCAAAATCAATATCAGTGATAGAGCAATCATCCTCATGCCAAGTAGAACCCCATTGGTGATAACAAGCCTATTATGTTTTCGTATATATGCCACTCATACATAAAATGAAGATAAGTTGAAAATTTTAAAATAAGACAAATAACAGAGGCATCCCTCCTAAAGGAATATCATCAAAATTTTGCATTATTTGAGCTGGCTTAACAGTGGCAACCAAAACCTCAAACATTGTTCAGATAAACATGTTCAAACCTTGTTGCTCATTAGTTCCATCACCTCCACTTGGCCCTGATGTTGATGATGAAGATGGTGGAAGAGGTTGTCGAACCACCAAATGTAATGTATGTCCATTGTCAACATCTAATTACAGTTAAAGAAATTCAAAACTTTTGGGAAATAAGGTAGACTGAAACCACTCAAATTAAGATAATGTAACATACAGTGCAATCTAGACAACCTATAAAACTTACAATACTTGACATAAGGCACAATATCTAAAAATGGCTTAACCCATGAGTTCAAATATCCTAATTTGTCTGCTCTACTAAAAGCAAAAGATAAAATTCAGACATGAGTACCTTTATCAGCATGTTCATTGCTCATGCAAAACCCTCTAGAAACACCATTTATCTGTGTTTTGTCTGTTGCTTCAATTTCCTGACTCAAATTATTCATATCCCTCTTGTTAAATAGGCAGCCAATGAGGAGAGTATGGTTAAGCATCTGCTAATTTACGTGTTTCTGCAACTAGGGATTTCTCAAGCTCTTGTGGTTCTTTTATCCAAAACTACGTTTATTGTTAGTGAATGTATTTGCAGAGTCCCATTAACGCTTTTGTGCCTAAATTTATTTATAGTTTGGTTCATTATAGTTACCCAACATAAAGACATATTAAGAATTTGCGAAAAAGACGAGCTAATTCAGTAAAATGTTCCAAACCTACAAAAGCTTAAACAATAAAAATAATAGAAATAACTAAAGTTGCATACAGTCAAAAAAAGGATACGATAATCTGATAACAGTTGATCATCCTTCAAGACCTTTCCCCGACAAATCAGACGTTGCCTTTCTAATGGCACACCAGTTAATGCTGCAATTTGCTCTTTTAGAACGGGAACTGGCGTCTGCAGGGTTATTACCATCAGGAAATTTGTTATTATAAATCAAAGATAAAGCACCATATCCACACTCAATCTATAATTACCTCTCAATTTTTAAGAATTAGAGAGGGATGGTTAGTTTATGTGCTTAATATAAAAATAGTGATTTTTTTCCAATCAAATCAGAAACAGACATTAATCATATAAATGATAAAATATAGAAGTACTTGTCAAATATCTTCACAAACAACTTCAAAATATTGACAACACAACCAAATGTTTCCAACATTTAAAGAGCCAACAATGCGAGTATTTTTTTACTCAATACCCAAGTCAGCTAAGCAGGATTGATAAAGACCCCATCTTGCTAAATAAGAGCAAAGCAAAATATTCACTAAGTCATACAAGTTACTGATTCGAACCAAGCAAATTACACCACTCCTTTCTACTACAAAGGCTTTCTGAAATCTTTTTATGATGGGTAAAACTGCAGTTTTTTCTTCAATGAAAATTGTGGAGTTAGAGATAATATGTGTTAAAGTGCTGAATTTTTTAGAACACCAACCTCATTTGAAAAATTCCACTCTGTGTCCTCTAGTCCAAGGATTAAGTGACATCAAAAATAGTAGAGGTCAGATTGGTGTAAAGTCATCTAGCAGCAGAAAGGACAATTGGTCTGTTCCCCCACAAGGTTTTACCAAATTAAACCTTGATAGGGCTACAAACGGCAACCCTAGTACGGCAGAAGGTGGACTTACTCTCAAGAACTTGCGTGCACGCTTGAATTATAAAGTGTCTCTTTTTCTAGGCATTCATACAAACAATGAAGTGGAATGGGAAGCTTTATATGTTGCTTAGGAGCAAAAGCTTCACAAAATCAAACTAATTTGATAGTGTAAGGTGACTTGATGATAGTTCGAGTCCAAGAGAAAAATTTTGAATCTATCAGGTTTGTACATTGCGAAAGGCATTTGAATATAGTTGCTGATCATTTGGCCAATTAAGGCATAGATCAAAATCAGACTATAACCATACATATATCCATAGAGCTAACTCTTGGAATAACTTAGAACTGCTGGTAGCCTTTAACCCTACTAATTCGTATTCACTGCTATGGTTAATAATTAGCAATGGGATTTTAAATATGACAAGGCAATACTTGTTTAGCATGCAACAGGCCATTGGCTATATGGAATTATGATTTGGGTGATTTGTGGTGCATGGACAGTGTGGCATGTTGATCGGGCTCAGTACAGTGCATTTATCTTGCTTAGTAAGGTTCCAGCCAAGTGTGGAGGTGTTATTAACTTTGGTGGGCATTTTATGCCAAATGTTGGTAAGGTGGTGATGTGACAACTCTAGTTTGGTTGGTTTGCCTTCAAGGCTTGTTTCAGGCATCTTGTTAGGCATGGAGGCTCCTATACAAGTGGTTTGTGATGGTGCACAGGTGGTGCCAGGCAACATTTTAGAAAGAAGGCTGCAACTCATTGTTCTTGCCAAGATCCTCTAGCGCTAGGTTTTTGTCAGGTGTACTCTAGGTATTTTGGGCTGGGCGTCACTCCAATGCAGCCATTCATGTTCACTTTATAACAAACATTGCATTTTATCTACCAGATGCAGCTATTCATCTCTAGCTCCTACAACTTTTCCTTCCATATCAAATTTCTGGTTTAACATTGTCAAATGCTGATATGGAAGAAGGGCAGGTTTTGAAGGCAGAAGGAGTGGAGTGGCAGGCTTGGATTCCACACCTACTCAATTAACAAGAGAGGTGGAAAAATTATCAGAGTTGTGCAATGGAGTTAGGTTTCTCTGCTCCTTTCACAGACAGGTGGACAAAGTTTCAGCCAGATTACATGTGTATCACCATCATGGGAGGCTATAAGTTAAAAGTAATTTTACCACCCCGGTCTTTGATGGCCAAGTTGGTCTCCTATTTGCCAGTTGGTACAATTCCTCAGCTGGTTCTCTTGTTTTAGATTTGGCCTCTATTTTGTTTATCATTTAAATGTAGATTGTTTTTCTCATGGGCTCCCCATAGACTTGCTGGTATCATTTTGATAGCAGTACTAATTTTGTAGATGTACACTAGTACTAATTTTGTAGATGTACACTTTCAAGGTAATAGTCTTTTTATATGAAGGACAGGGACCCCTACAGATATTTGACTAAATTGACAAAACCCAAAGCATACCAGCTTCGTCCCCCAGACCCGATTTAAACTGGCCCGATACCCGGGGGGTCAGGAGGAAGGACCCAGTAACATAGCCTCAAAGGAACCAGCACTTAATATGCTTCTTGTTCAAGGAATTACTTCATTTGGCACTCTATTAATAGCCTACCAATCCGTCTCTAAATTTACAATTATCAGTGAAGGGATTCCTTATAGTTGACAGAATAATCATTGAACATGAGTGTTCACTAAGTATCACAAGCATTGAGATTGGATATCTAAATCTCTATATTCCAGAATATTACTCCCAACTACCTAGAAGGGCTTCACCTTCTTGAAATTTAAGTTATGACATTCCTTTAAAATGTCCAATGTCGAACTTGATATAATTACAAACATGTTTTGTCTAATGTCAAGGTTGATAAAATTACAGAGGTGATCAAAATTAGAAAAATGTGTTAAAGTATAGACAAAAAATCAGGTTAAGAAATTGGCAAGCGAGGCTAATCTGGGAACTGTTTTGAAGGAGAACTTCAATTTGCTACATGTTAGCAAGAAAAGTAGGTCACAGGCCGAAGTTCTGAGCCCAAGGAACTCTCTATGAGTTGTATTTATACTCCAGTATCAACAATAGCAGAATCATTAGATATTGAAACATAATGCGGTATTCAAACTAAACTACTAACATTTAATAGGCATTAATCCATCAAAAACTATGCCCAACACCTTTATATTATATTCATAAGCATTCTAAGATATTAAAATCTTTATCCCTTTTATACATATTCTATCTTCTCCTTACGTTCTATCTTATATTCTCTTTTTACATTCTTTGAAAAAAAAAACATATAAATATATATGGGATGTGTCCCTTAAATAATTATGTCTATTCCTACTAGATTTGCTTGGCTTTTTGATTCACATCTTCTCTGTGTCAGTTTGCAGTAAATTCTTTTGTCAACTGTAGCTCTGCTCTGTCTTTCGCCGCTTATCTTGCCAACATCATCCCCGTTTCAAAATTCTGTCTTGTCCTCAAGACATGCAAACTAACCTCAGTTTGTAGGCACGATAATATTGTACATTTATCTCACACAAAGGAAGGTGTTGTCCCATTGTGTTTTAGCCTGCTAGAGGACATGCACCTAAGAAATTAATTGTGATAATGTGCATTTTATTTCTTGTATTAATTTGTGATAATGTGCATTCCATTTCTTGTATTGATGAAGGAATTAGATTCTGTTTTTGCCACAACTTCAAAACTGGTGATGTGGCCAAGGTACAGAAGTTTTGTCATGCCAAATCACACTTAGATGCCTTGGCGTACAGTAACTCACTCTCTAGCATACTTAATAGCTCCTCAAGATGCCTCATGTGTTCTTCCCAAGTTTTACTAAAAACCATAATATCATCAAAAAATATTTTAGTAAACTTCCTTAACTGTTTTCAGAAAGCCTGATTCATACAAGACTGGAAAATAGCAGGTGCATTAGTCAACATGATAGGCATCACTAAAAACTCAAAATGGCTGAAATGGCATCTGAAAGCTAACTTCTCTACATCCTCTGCCCTCATTTTGATATGGTGGACCCGACCTCAAATCAATCTTACAGAAATGGCAAGCACCAAGCAGTTCATCAATCTGAGAAATAGGGTACCTGTTCTTGCTATTTCTCTACATCCTCCACCCTCATTCTGATCTGCTGGTAACATGACCTCATATCAGTCTTATAAAATAGCAAGCACCATGCAGTTCATTAATCAACTCATCAATTTGGGGAGGATACATCTTCTTGATAGTTTTCTTGTTAGGTTCTCTATAAACAATACACATACATATCGTGCCATCGTTCTTCTTGACCTACACTACTGCAAAAGCAAAAGGGCTCTTGCCAGATTAGTTGCTCGAGGATTCACACAGGGGGAGGGCATTGATTATGAGGAGACATTTGCTCCTACTGCCAAAATGAGTACCATTCATCTTCTTCTTGCTATTGCAGCTCAGTTTGGAACGAAAGTCTGTAAAGACCATGATCCTCAATACCAACAGCAACAGTAGTGCGTGTTGCACGATCAACAATCGAACACTTATGTGCACTGAAGATGACATCAAGCTGAGGAGAATGCCACATAATCTGACTCACAGAGAGAAGGTTCAGTTCCATGGCAGGAACGTAGTACACATTGAGGAATATGAGATTCCTCCCACCAGACTGTATCTGAACGTTGCCCTTGCCGACAACTGTATACTCCTCACCTCCTCCAAAAATAACTGAATCAATATAGGGAGTGAATTCTATAAACCAATCACGCCTGTGAGTGAAATGCCAAGAAGCACCGGAATCAATATACCAAGCAGAAGATTTCACGTGGTCTACAGGTCTTTTAGCCATGAAGGCGTAAAAGGCAGACTCTTTCTGCTCTGTGTGCTCAGCGACATTAGCTTTTGGCTGAGACCCTCCCTGTTTCTGCTGTTGGGAAGCTATCCAATTGCGACAATCCTTAATCAGATGGCCATATTTGTGACAATAATTGCATTGAACCTTCTTGTTTTTCGAGCCTTCTTGTGACTAACTAGAGCCCTTTTGCTGAGATGACTGAGATTTGCCTTTATCCTTGTGAAAGGATTTAGCTGCAAATGCTTGCTTAGAGGAGGATGAAGTGGCACCGCTACCAAACTGTTGTTTCCAGCGATCCTGCTGCAGAAGTTTGGGGCACAACTCTGGAAATTTCAGCTCAACATTCCTAGATTTAATGTTGAGAGTCTCTATGAAGTGCTCGAAGGATTTTGGTAGGCTTTTGAGGGTTATGAGTACCATATCCTCTTACTCCATTTTTCGACCAATAGCTTCGAGTTGATCTCGAATGTCCATAATCTTCGTGAGATGCACCTGTAAGGACATGCGTTCATCCATCATGATGGAGAACAACTGGTTCTTCAAGAAGAACGCTCGGCTTTTGTCGGATGTCTCATGCAACTCCTTCAGATGCTTCCAAATTTTTGAGGCTGACTTGCCAGAAGGAATCTGAGGTAGCTGGTCATCTGTGACAGAGAGCTTGAGAAGCATCACAACTTCCCTATTGCGGTCATCAAATTTGTCTTGATCAGCTCCGGCTGCAAAAGGACGAGATTATTTTCCCAAGATAAGATCATCTAGGCGGCGATATTCGAAGATTGTCAAAAGGACGAGATTATTTTCCCAAGATAAGATCATCTAGGCGGCGATATTCGAAGATTGTCAACAAACGCTGCTTCCAGGCATTATAATTTTTGCCGTTAAATCGTTGACTGCCTTCCAACATCAAGTTGGTCAATGACGCCATCTTGCACGTTTCCCAATGCACAAAAAACAAAAATCAAAGAAGAGGCGATAGCACAGAATACAAATCCCAATGCAGAAAACAGAGGCAAATACAAGTACAGACTTCAAAAAACAGATGAAGTACGTCTAGCACGGATTTCGAAGAAAAAAGTGGCTGACCCAAAAAAATCCAAAGACAATCCAGAAATCCTTGTGAAAAACCCAGAAAGAATCTGGAATCAGAATTGAAATCCGCTGGCACGAAATTTGAGGCATGGAAAACGATGCACCCGGAAAAAACAGAGAATAACCCAGTTCAGATCTCAAAAAACCCAGAAGGAATATGTGGTTTAAAATTTATTCTGACCAGAAAATCTAAGGATTTTGATAAAACCCTTGTCGGATCTGTCAAAAAAATTTAGAAGTCGTTAGAAAATCCACGAAAAAATGACGCCACCACCGAAGAACTTTGCTCATAAAAACACCGCAAAATGAAATCGTGATACAAGGATAGGTCGCTCACAAAACACAGAATGAAATTCAAGCAGCGTCGCTGGAGAAACAACCTGGTTCGCAGGCAAAAAAAAATGCGCGAAATCTGCAGACAGAACGTCACTGAAATATGTCACGCAAACAAGATGACCATGTAGGCAAACGCATTGTCAGCACACATAGACGACCAAAAAACATCCTTCGCAGAAAGTCGCAAAATGCAGAAAGCGATGTATCACGATTTTTTTAAAATCGCACAGAGATGAGATCGCAGGAGGTCATAGGCACAAGTCGCAGAAAACACAAGTCGCGATTTTCAGAAGTCACAATTTCGAAGAAGCAAAGAAATTTTTCAAAAAACTATTAAAAAATTCATGACGAAATTTTAAATGAAAAATTATTCCGAAATAACCAAGGGCTCCGATACCATATTATCAGAGATAATTGGTAAAAAATGATTTGTTATATTAACAATGAGCAAATACACTAAATATAAAGATTTACGAAATGTACATAAAGGCAAGTTTCTAAAAGAAAATTATGAATAAGATCAGAAACATGATATTACATAATTGAGCATTAAATAAATAATAAAGTATTATACTAATAATAATGGCCTTTTTAATTTCATCCTTATGCCTCTCTGGATGTCTGTACTGATTTAGAACCCTCTTTTAGCTCTATGACATGCTTGATGCCTCTCTCTAGTGGTACTTTAGGAGGTATACTACTGAACAATTTGCTATGCTTGGATAGCAATTTTTGAATTGTTTGGATGATAGCTGATGTTATGTTGCTATGTGATTGTAGGCATCATGAGACTCTGCTGCCCATTCCACCTAATCATGTTTGATTAACCTCTCCATCCTTCTGACGGAGACTACTCTCGGACCACCATCTAACATTCTGTTGAGCACTACCTTCTTCGCATTTGACTCAAATCTCATCTCCATAGCCTACAAATTTAATGTAAACTCCACAAGTGTCCTCATCCAATGCAACCCTAAGACCACATCATTATCCCCTATATTCACCACAAAGAAATCATCTTTCAACTATTAGAATATTTAATTATATTTTAGTCACCTATATTTAGTTCCTTGTTTAATGGTCATTTAGCTTTTTAGTTAATTAGCTTTTAAGCTTTATTTCGCGTTTAGCTTTTTCTTTTTAGTTAATTAGCTTTTAAGCTTTATTTAGTGTTTAGCTTTTTAGTAGTTCACTTTAAACGACTTGTTCTTAATTTAGAACGTCGTCTTGTAATCTCTATATATACGCTTGTATATTGTTGAATAGATTATTCGATTATTTGAGCAATAATTTTTCATGGTATCAAAGCGGGTGACAAACTTGAAGACAATTTTTGTGCCCTTCTACCTGGAAACAATTTTCCAGAAAACTTTTTAAAAGATTTTTTTTATGAAAAAAATCTAGTTGCTGATTCAAATTCATGAGCTAGGGTTTTATCGTTTATTTTTCAAAAACGAAGTGTTATTGCAGATTTTCGTGCAGGTTTTTGAAGGATTTTTGGGCGGAATTTTTTTTTGCTTGGTCCTGAGGGTTTCTGGTTCACGTCTTTAGGGCGGATTTTTTTTGCACTTGTTTTC